>NC_064640.1:1073308462-1073613543 GCF_023864345.2 Schistocerca serialis cubense | reverse complement strand
GCACAATGCCGACTCTAGTACAAGAAGACTGGCTCTTCTTACTGTCTATATTCTCAACCTTTCCTCTGAGACCGGTTTTAGATTCCGATGCTGCGCTTCAGGTTTACTGTATCCGTTGGACCTTCTTATTGACGACGAAACACAGAAATTGCATCGGAATTAAATAGAAACGGCACAATGCCGACTTAAGTACAAGAAAACTGACTCTTCTTACTGTCTATGTTTGAACCATTCCTGTGACACTAGTTATAGATTCCGATGCTTCACTTCAGAAATACTGTATCGCTCTGAGCTTCTTATTGACGATGAAACACAGAAATTGCACCGGAATACAAACAAAAGGCACAATGCCGACTTAAGTACAAGAAGACTGGCTCTTCTTACTGTCTATATTTTGAACCCTTCCTGTGAGACCGGTTTTAAATTCCGATGCCTCGCTTCAGGTTTACTGAATCCCTTGGACCTTCTTATTGTCGACGAAACACAGAAATTGCATCGGAATTATATAGATAAGGTACAATGCCGACTTAAGTACAAGAAAATTTAGTCTTCTTACTGTCTATGTTTGAACCACTCCTGTGACACTAGTTATAGATTCCGATGCTTCACTTCAGGTTTACTGTATCCCTCTGACCGTCTTATTGACGATGAAATACATAAATTGCACCGGAATTCAATACAAAATGCACAATAACGACTCAAGTACGAGAAAACTGACTCTTCTTACTGACTATGCTTTGAACCATTCCTGTGACACTAGTTACAAATTCCGATGCCTCACTTCAGGTTTACTGTATCCCTCTGACCCTCTTATTGACGATGAAACCCAGAAATTGCATCGGAATTAAATACAAAAGGCACAATGCCGACTTAAATACAAGAAAACTGACTCTATTTACTGTCTATGTTTGAACCATTCCTGTGACATTAGTTATAGATTCCGATGCTTCACTTCAGGTTTACTGTATCCCTCTGACCCTCTTATTGACGATGAAACACAGAAATTGCATCGGAATTAAATACAAAATGCACAATAACGACTCAAGTACGAGAAAACTGACTCTTCTTACTGACTATGCTTTGAACCATTCCTGTGACACTAGTTACAAATTCCGATGCCTCACTTCAGCTTTACTGTATCCCTCTGACCCTCTTATTGACGATGAAACCCAGAAATTGCATCGGAATTAATTAAAAATGCACAATGGCGACTTAAGTACAGAAAACTGACTCTTGTTACTGTCTATGTTTTGAACCATTCCTGTGACATTAGTTATACATTCCGATGCTTCACTTCAGGTTTACTGTATCCCTCTGACCTTCTTATTGACGATGAAACACAGAAATTGCATCGGAAATAATTACAAAAGGCACAATGCCGACTTAAATACAAGAAAACTGACTCTATTTACTGTCTATGTTTGAACCATTCCTGTGACATTAGTTATAGATTCCGATGCTTCACTTCAGGTTTACTGTATCCCTCTGACCTTCTTATTATCGATGACACACAGAAATTGCTTCGGAATTAAATACAAAAGGCACAATGCCGACTTAAGTACAAGAAAACTGATTCTTCTTACTGTCTATTTTTTAACCATTCCTGTGACACTAGTTATAGATTCCAAAGCTTCACTGCAGGTTTACTGTATCCCTTGGACCTTCTTATTGACGACGAAACACAGAATTTGCATCGGAATTAAATAGAAAAGCACAATGCCGACTTAGGTACAAGAAAACTGACTCTTCTAACTGTCTATGATTTGAATCACGCCTGTGACACTAGTTATAGATTCCGATGCTTCACGTCAGGTTTACTGTATCCCTCTGACCGTCTTATTGACCATGAAACACAGAAATTGCATCGGAATTAGATACAAAATGCACATTGCCGACACGAGTACAAGAAGACTGGCTTATCTTACTGTCTGTGTTTTGAACCTTTCCTGTGAGACCGGCTTTAGATTCCAATGCTTCACTTCAAGTTTATTGTATCCCTTGGACCTTCGTATTGACGACGAAACACAGAAACTGCATCGGAATTAAATTGCAAAGGCCCAATGCCGACTTAAGTTCATGAAAACTGACTCTTCTTACTGTCTATGTTTTGAACCATTCCTGTGAGACCGGTTTTAGATTCCGATGCTTCACTACAGGTTTACTGTATCCCTTGGCCCTTCTTATTGACGACGAAACACAGAAATTGCATCGGAATTAAGTAGAAAAGGTACATTGCCGACTTAAGCACACGGAAACTGACTCTTCTTACTGTCTATGTTTTTAACCATTCCTGTGACACTAGTTATAGATTCCGATGCTCCACTTCAGGTTTACTTTATCCCTCTGACCTTCTTATTGACGATGAAACAAAGAAATTGCATCGGAATTAAATACAAAACGCACAATGCCGACTTAAGTACAAGAAAACTGATTCTTCTTACTGTCTATGTTTTTAACCATTCCTGTGACACTAGTTATAGATTCCGATGCTTCACTTCAGGTTTACTGTATAGCTCTGACCATCTTATTGACGACGAAAAACCGAAATTGCATCGGAATTAAATACAAAAGGCACAATGCCGACTCAAGAACAAGAGGACTGGCTCTTCTTACTGTCTATGATTTGAACCTTCCCTGTGAGACCAGTTATAGATTCCGATGCTTCACTTCAGGTTTACTGTATCACTTGGACCTTCTTATTGACGACGAAACACAGAAATTGCATCGGAATTCAATAGAAAAGGCACAATGCCGACTTAAGAGCAAGAAAACTGCAACTTCTTACTGTCTATGTTTTGAACCGTTCCTGTGACGCTAGTTATAGATTCCGATGCTTCACTTCAGGTTTACTGTATCCCTTGGACCTTCTTATTGACGACGTAACACAGAAATTGCATCGGAATTCAATAGAAAAGGCACAATGCCGACTTAAGAACAAGAAAACTGACTCTTCTTACTGTCTATGTTTGAACCATTCCTGTGACACTAGTTATAGATTCCGATGGTTCACTTCAGGTTTACTGTATCCCTCTGGCCTTCTTATTCACGATGAAACAGAGAAATTGCATCGTAATTAAATACAAAAGGCACAATGCCGACTTAAGTACATCGAAACTGACTCCTCTTACTGTCTATGTTTGAACCATTCCTGTGACACTAGTTATAGATTCCGATGCTTCACTTCAGGTTTACTGTATCCCTCCGACCTTCTTTTTAACGATGAAACACAGAAATTGCAACGGAATTAAATAGAAAAGGCACAATGCCGACTTAAGTACAAGAAAACTGACTCTTCTCACTGTCTATGTTTTGAACCCTTCCTGTGACATTAGTTATAGATTCCGATGCTTCACTTCAGGTTTACTGTATCCCTCTGACCTTCTTATAGGCGATGAAACACAGAAATTGCATCGGAATGAAATACAAAAGGCACAATGCCGACTCTAGTACAAGAAGACTAGCTCTTCTTACTGTCTATATTCTCAACCTTTCCTCTGAGACCGGTTTTAGATTCCGATGCTGCGCTTCAGGTTTACTGTATCCGTTGGACCTTCTTATTGACGACGAAACACAGAAATTGCATCGGAATTAAATAGAAACGGCACAATGCCGACTTAAGTACAAGAAAACTGACTCTTTTTACTGTCTATGTTTGAACCATTCCTGTGACACTAGTTATAGATTCCGATGCTTCACTTCAGAAATACTGTATCGCTCTGAGCTTCTTATTGACGATGAAACACAGAAATTGCACCGGAATACAAACAAAAGGCACAATGCCGACTTAAGTACAAGAAGACTGGCTCTTCTTACTGTCTATATTTTGAACCCTTCCTGTGAGACCGGTTTTAAATTCCGATGCCTCGCTTCAGGTTTACTGAATCCCTTGGACCTTCTTATTGTCGACGAAACACAGAAATTGCATCGGAATTATATAGATAAGGTACAATGCCGACTTAAGTACAAGAAAACTTAGTCTTCTTACTGTCTATGTTTGAACCATTCCTGTGACACTAGTTATAGATTCCGATGCTTCACTTCAGGTTTACTGTATCCCTCTGACCGTCTTATTGACGATGAAATACAGAAATTGCACCGGAATTCAATACAAAATGCACAATAACGACTCAAGTACGAGAAAACTGACTCTTCTTACTGACTATGCTTTGAACCATTCCTGTGACACTAGTTACAAATTCCGATGCCTCACTTCAGGTTTACTGTATCCCTCTGACCCTCTTATTGACCATGAAACCCAGAAATTGCATTGGAATTAAATACAAAAGGCACAATGCCGACTTAAATACAAGAAAACTGACTCTATTTACTGTCTATGTTTGAACCATTCCTGTGACATTAGTTATAGATTCCGATGCTTCACTTCAGGTTTACTGTATCCCTCTGACCCTCTTATTGACGATGAAACCCAGAAATTGCATCGGAATTAATTAAAAAAGGCACAATGGCGACTTAAGTACAGAAAACTGACTCTTGTTACTGTCTATGTTTTGAACCATTCCTGTGACACTAGTTACAGATTCCGAAGCTTCACCTCAGGTTTACTGTATCCCTCTGACCTTCTTATTAACGATGAAACACAGAAATTGCATCGGAATTAAATACAAAATGCACAATAACGACTCAAGTACGAGAAAACTGACTCTTCTTACTGACTATGCTTTGAACCATTCCTGTGACACTAGTTACAAATTCCGATGCCTCACTTCAGGTTTACTGTATCCCTCTGACCCTCTTATTGACGATGAAACCCAGAAATTGCATCGGAATTAATTAAAAATGCACAATGGCGACTTAAGTACAGAAAACTGACTCTTGTTACTGTCTATGTTTTGAACCATTCCTGTGACATTAGTTATACATTCCGATGCTTCACTTCAGGTTTACTGTATCCCTCTGACCTTCTTATTGACGATGAAACACAGAAATTGCATCGGAAATAATTACAAAAGGCACAATGCCGACTTAAATACAAGAAAACTGACTCTATTTACTGTCTATGTTTGAACCATTCCTGTGACATTAGTTATAGATTCCGATGCTTCACTTCAGGTTTACTGTATCCCTCTGACCTTCTTATTATCGATGACACACAGAAATTGCTTCGGAATTAAATACAAAAGGCACAATGCCGACTTAAGTACAAGAAAACTGATTCTTCTTACTGTCTATTTTTTAACCATTCCTGTGACACTAGTTATAGATTCCAAAGCTTCACTGCAGGTTTACTGTATCCCTTGGACCTTCTTATTGACGACGAAACACAGAATTTGCATCGGAATTAAATAGAAAAGCACAATGCCGACTTAGGTACAAGAAAACTGACTCTTCTAACTGTCTATGATTTGAATCACGCCTGTGACACTAGTTATAGATTCCGATGCTTCACGTCAGGTTTACTGTATCCCTCTGACCGTCTTATTGACCATGAAACACAGAAATTGCATCGGAATTAGATACAAAATGCACATTGCCGACACGAGTACAAGAAGACTGGCTTATCTTACTGTCTGTGTTTTGAACCTTTCCTGTGAGACCGGCTTTAGATTCCAATGCTTCACTTCAAGTTTATTGTATCCCTTGGACCTTCGTATTGACGACGAAACACAGAAACTGCTTCGGAATTAAATTGCAAAGGCACAATGCCGACTTAAGTACATGAAAACTGACTCTTCTTACTGTCTATGTTTTGAACCATTCCTGTGAGACCGGTTTTAGATTCCGATGCTTCACTACAGGTTTACTGTATCCCTTGGCCCTTCTTATTGACGACGAAACACAGAAATTGCATCGGAATTAAGTAGAAAAGGTACATTGTCGACTTAAGCACACGGAAACTGACTCTTCTTACTGTCTATGTTTGAACCATTCCTGTGACACTAGTTATAGATTCTGTTGCTTCACTTCAGGTTTACTGCATCCCTCTGACCGTTTTATTGACGATGGAACACAGAAATTGCATCGGAATTAAATAGAAAAGGCACAATGCCGACTTAACTACAAGAAAACTGACTCTTCTTACTTTCCATGGTATTAACCATTCCTGTGACACTAGTTATGGATTCCGATGCTTCACTTCAGGTTTACTATATCCCTCTCACCTTCTTATTGACGATGAAACACAGAAATTGCATCGAAATTAAATATAAAAGGCACTATGCCGACTTAATTATAAGAAAACTGATTCTTCTTACTGTCTATGTTTTAACCATTCCTGTGACACTAGTTATAGATTCCGATGCTTCACTTCAGGTTTACTGTATCCCTTGGACCTTCTTATTGACGATGGAACACAGACATTGCATCGGAATTAAATATAAAAGGCACTATGCCGACTTAATTATAAGAAAACTGATTCTTCTTACTGTCTATGTTTTAACCATTCCTGTGACACTAGTTATAGATTCCGATGCTTCACTTCAGGTTTACTGTATCCCTTGGACCTTCTTATTGACGACGAAACACAGAAATTGCATCGGAATTAAATAGAAAAGCACAATGCCGACTTAAGTACAAGAAAACTGACTCTTCTTACTTTCTATGCTTTGAACCATTCCTGTGACACTAGTTGTAGATTCCGATGCTTCACTTCAAGTTTACTGTATCCCTCTGACCTTCTTATTGACGATGAAACACAGAAATTGCATCGGCAATAATTACAAAGGGCACAATGCCGACTTAAATACAAGAAAACTGACTCTTCTTACAGTCTATGTTTTGAACCATTCCTGTGACATTAGTTATAGATTCCGATGCTTCACTTCAGGTTTACTGTATCCCTCGGACCTTCTTATTATCGATGAAACACACAAATTGCATCGGAATTAAATACAAAAGGCACAATGCCGACTTAATTATATGAAAACTGACTCTCCTTACTGTCTATGCTTTGAATCATTCCTGTGACACTAGTTATAGATTCCGATGCTTCACTTCAGGTTTACTGTATCCCTTCTTATTGACGATGAAACACAGAAATTGCATCGGAATTAAATACAAAAGGCACAATAACGACTCAAGTACAAGAAGACTGGTTCTTCTTACTGTCTATGTTTTGAAGCTTTCCTGGGTGACCAGTTTTAGATTCCGATGCTTGACTTCAGGTTTACTGTATCCCTTGGACCTTCTTATTGACGATGGAACACAGACATTGCATCGGAATTAAATACAAAAGGCACAATGCCGACTTAATTATAAGAAAACTGTCTCTTTTTACTGTCTATGCTTTGAACCATTCCTGTGACACTAGTTATAGATTCCGATGCTTCACTTCAGGTTTACTGTATCCCTTCTTATTGACGATGAAACACAGAAATTGCATCGGAATGAAATACAAAAGGGACAATAACGACTCAAGTACAGGAAGACTGGCTCTTCTTACTGTCTATGTTTTGAACCTTCCCTGTGGGACCAGTTTTAGATTCCGTTGCTTCACTTCAGGTATACTGTACCCCTCTGACATTCTTATTGATTATGAAACATAGAAATTGCATCGGAATTAAACAGAAAAGGCACAATGCCGACTTAAGTACAAGAAAACTGACTCTTCTTACTGACTATGTTTTGAAACACTCCTGTGACACTAGTTATAGATTCCGATGCATCACTTCATGTTTACAGTATCCCTCTGACAGTCTTATTGACCATGAAACACAGAAATTGCATTGGAATTAAATACGAAAGGCTCAATGCCGACTTAATTATAAGAAAACTGACTCTTATTACTGTCTATGCTTTGAACCATTCCCGTGACACTAGTTATAGATTCCGATGCTTCACTTCAGGTTTACTGTATCCCTCTGACCTTCGTATTGACGATGAAACACAGAAATTCCATCGGAATTAAATACAAAAGGCACAATAACGACTCAAGTGCAAGAAGACTGGCTCCTCTTACTGTCTATGTTTTGAACCTTTCCTGTGAGACCAGTTTTAGATTCCGTTGCTTGACTTCAGGTTTACTGTATCCCTTGGACCTTCTTATTGACGATGGAACACAGAAACTGCATCGGAATTAAATACAAAAGGCACATTGCCGACTTAAGTACAAGAAAACTGACTCTTCTTACTGTCTAAGTTTTGAACCATTCCTGTGACACTAGTTATATATTCCGATGTTTCACTTCAGGTTTATTGTATCCCTCTGACCTTCTTATTGACGATGAAACACAGAAATTGCATCGGAAATAATTACAAAAGGCACAATGCCGACTTAAATACAAGAAAACTGACTCTACTTACTGTCTATGTTTTGAACCATTCCTGTGACATTAGTTATAGATTCCGATGCTTCACTTCAGGTTTACTGTATCCCTCTGACCTTCTTATTATCGATAAAACACAGAATTTGCATCGGAATTAAATAGAAAAGCACATTGCCGACTTAGGTACAAGAAAACTGACTCTTCTAACTGTCTATGTTTTGAACCACTCCTGCGACACTAGTTATAGATTCCGATGATTCACTTCAGGTTTACTGTATCCCTCTGACCGTCTTATTGACCATGAAACACAGAAATTGCATCGGAATTAGATACAAAAGGCACATTGCCAACACAAGTACAAGAAGACTGGCTTTTCTTACTGACTGTGTTTTGAACATTTCCTGTGAGACCGGCTTTAGATTCCAATGCTTCACTTCAAGTTTATTGTACCCCTTGGACCTTCGTATTGACGACGAAACACAGAAACTGCATCGGAATTAAATTGAAAAGGCACAATGACGACTTAAGTACATGAAAACTGACTCTTCTTACTGTCTATGTTTTGAAACATTCCTGTGAGACCGGTTTTAGATTCCGATGCTTCACTACAGGTTTACTGTATCCCTTGGACCTTCTTATTGACGACGAAACACAGAAATTGCATCGGAATTAAGTAGAAAAGGTACAATGCCGACTTATGCACACGGAAACTGACTCTTCTTACTGTCTATGTTTGAACCATTCCTGTGACACTAGTTATAGATTCTGATGCTTCACTTCAGGTTTACTGTATCCCTCTGACCGTCTTATTGACCATGAAACACAGAAATTGCATCGGAATTAAATACAAAAGGCACAATGCCGACTTAATTATGAGAAAACTACCCTTCTTACTGTTCATGCTTTGAACCATTCCTGTGACACTAGTTATAGATTCCGATGCTTCACTTCAGGTTTACTGTATCCCTTGGACCTTCTTATTGACGACGAAACACAGAAATTGCATCGGAATTAAATAGAAAAGCACAATGCCGACTTACGGACAAGAAAACTGTCTCTTCTTACTGACTATGTTTTGAACCACTCCTGTGACAATAGTTATAGATTCCGATGCTTCACTTCAGGTTTACTGTATCCCTCTGACCGTCTTATTGACCATGAAACACAGAAATTGCATCGGAATTAAATACGAAAGGCACAATGCCGACTTAATTATAAGAAAACTGACTCTTCTTACTGTCTATGCATTGAACCATTCCTGTGACACTAGTTATAGATCCCGATGCTTCACTTCACGTTTAGTGTATCCCTCTGACCTTCGTATTGACGATGAAACACAGAAATTGCATTGGAATTGAATACAAAAGGCACAATAACGACTCAAGTGCAAGATGACTGGCTCCTCTTACAGTCTATGTTTTGAACCTTTCCTGTGTGACCAGTTTTAGATTCCGATGCTTGACTTCAGGTTTACCGTATCCCTTGGACCTTCTTATTGGTGATGGAACACAGAAATTGCATCGGAATTAAATACAAAAGGCACGTTGCCGACTTAAGTACAAGAAAACTGACTCTTCTTACTGTCTATGCTTTGAACCATTCCTGTGACACTAGTTATAGATTCCGATGTTTCACTTCAGGTTTACTGTATCCCTCCGACCTCCTTATTGACGATGAAACACCGAAATTGCATCGGAATTAAATAGAAAAGGCACAATGCCGACTTAAGTACAAGAAAACTGACTCTTCTTACTGTCTATGGTTTTAACCATTCCTGTGACACTAGTTGTAGATTCCGATGCTTCACTTCAAGTTTACTGTATCCCTCTGACCTTCTTATAGACGATGAAACACAGAAATTGCATCGGAAATAATTACAAAAGGCACAATGCCGACTTAAATACAAGAAAACTGACTCTTCTTACAGTCTGTGTTTTGAACCATTCCTGTGACATTAGTTATAGATTCCGATGCTTCACTTCAGGTTTACTGTATCCCTCTGACCTTCTTATTATCGATGAAACACAGAAATTGCATCGGAATTAAATACAAAAGGCACAATGCCGACTTAAGTACAAGAAAACTAATTCTTCTTACTGTCTATTTTTTAACCATTCCTGTGACACTAGTTATAGATTCCAAAGCTTCACTGCAGGTTTACTGTATCCCTTGGACCTTCTTATTGACGACGAAACACAGAATTTGCATCGGAATTAAATAGAAAAGCACAATGCCGACTTAGGTACAAGAAAACTGACTCTTCTTACTGTCTATGTTTGAACCATTCCTGTGACACTAGTTATAGATTCCGATGGTTCACTTTAGATTTACTGTATCCCTCTGACCTTCTTATTGACGATGAAACACAGAAATTGCATCGGAATTAAATACAAAAGGCACAATAACGACTCAAGTGCAAGAAGACTGTCTCTTCTTACTGTCTATGTTTTTAACCTTTCCTGTGAGACCGGTTTTAGATTCCAGTGCTTCACTTCAGGTTTACTGTATCCCTC
This sequence comes from Schistocerca serialis cubense, assembly GCF_023864345.2. Lineage (NCBI taxonomy): Eukaryota > Metazoa > Arthropoda > Insecta > Orthoptera > Acrididae > Schistocerca > Schistocerca serialis. The sequence goes on along the minus strand of NC_064640.1, from coordinate 1,073,602,808 downwards.
TGACCGTCTTATTGACGATGAAACACAGAAAATGCACCGGAATTAAATACAAAAGACACAATGTCGACTCAAGTACAAGAAGACTGGCTCTTCTTACTGTCTATGATTTGAACCATTCCTGTGACACCTGTTTTAGATTCCGATGCTTCACTTCAGGTTTACTGTACCCCTCCGACATTCTTATTGATGATGAAACACAGAAATTGCATCGGAATTAAATAGAAAAGGCACAATGCCGACTTAAGTACAAGAAAACTGACTCTTCTTAATGTCTATGGTTTTAACCATTCCTGTGACACTAGTTATAGATTCCGACGCTTCACTTCAGGTTTACTGTATCCCTCTGACCTTCTTATTGACGATGAAACACAGAAATTGCGTCGGAAATAATTACAAAAGGCACAATGCCGACTTAAATACAAGAAAACTGACTCTTCTTACTGTCTATGTTTTGAACCATTCCTGTGAGACCTGTTTTAGATTCCGATGCTTCACTACAGGTTTACTGTATCCCTTGGACCTTCTTATTGACGACGAAACACAGAAATTGCATCGGAATTAAGTAGAAAAGGTACAATGCCGACTTAAGCACACGGAAACTGACTCTTCTTACTGTCTATGTTTGAACCATTCCTGTGACACTAGTTATAGATTCTGATGCTTCACTTCAGGTTAACTGTATCCCTCTGACCGTCTTATTGACCATGAAACACAGAAATTGCATCGGAATTAAATACAAAAGGCACAATGCCGACTTAATTATAAGAAAACTGACCCTTCTTACTGTTTATGCTTTGAACCATTCCTGTGACACTAGTTATAGATTCCGATGCTTCACTTCAGGTTTACTGTATCCCTCTGACCTTCTTATTGACGATGAATCATAGAAATTGCATCGGAATTAAATACAAAAGGCTCAATAACGACTCAAGTACAAGAAGACTGGCTCTTCTTACTGTCTATGATTTGAACCTTTCCTGTGAGACCGGTTTTAGATTCCAATGCTTCACATCAGGTTTACTGTATCCCTCTGACCGTCTTATTGACGATGAAACACAGAAATTGCATCGGAATTAAATACAAAATGCACAATGCCGACTTAAGTACAAGAAAAATGATTCTTCTTACTGTCTATGTTTTAACCATTCCTGTGACACTAGTTATAGATTCCGATGCTTCACTTCAGGTTTACTGTATCCCCTGGACCTTCTTATTGACGACGAAACACAGAATTTGCATCGGAATTAAATAGAAAAGCACAATGCCGACTTAGGTACAAGAAAACTGACTCTTCTTACTGTCTATGTTTGAACCATTCCTGTGACACTAGTTATAGATTCCGATGGTTCACTTTAGATTTACTGTATCCCTCTGACCTTCTTATTGACGATGAAACACAGAAATTGCATCGGAATTAAATACAAAAGGCACAATGCCGACTTAAGTACAAGAAAAATGATACTTCTTACTGTCTATGTGTTAACCATTCCTGTGACACTAGTTATAGATTCCGATGCTTCACTTCAGGTTTACTGTATCCCCTGGACCTTCTTATTGACGACGAAACACAGAATTTGCATCGGAATTAAATAGAAAAACACAATGCCGACTTAGGTACAAGAAAACTGACTCTTCTTACTGTCTATGTTTGAACCATTCCTGTGACACTAGTTATCGATTCCGATGGTTCACTTTAGATTTACTGTATCCCTCTGACCTTCTTATTGACGACGAAACACAGAAATTGCATCGGAATTAAGTAGAAAAGGTACAATGCCGACTTAAGCACACGGAAACTGACTCTTCTTACTGTCTATGTTTGAACCATTCCTGTGACACTATTTATAGTTTCTGATGCTTCACTTCAGGTTTACTGTACCCCTCTGATCGTCTTATTGACGATGAAACACAGAAATTGCACCGGAATTAAATACAAAAGGCACAATGCCGACTCAAGTACAAGAAGACTGGCTCTTCTTACTGTCTATGATTTGAACCATTCCTGTGAGACCTGTTTTAGATTCCGATGCTTCACTTCAGGTTTACTGTAATCCTTGGACCTTCTAATTGACGACGAAACACAGAAATTGCATAGGAATTAAATAGAAAAGGCACAATGCCGACTTAACTACAAGAAAACTGATTCTTCTTACTGTCTATGTTTTGAACCATTCCTGTGACACTAGTTACGGATTCCGATGCTTCACTTCAGGTTTACTGTATCCCTCTCACCTTCTTATTGACGATGAAACACAGAAATTGCTTCGGAATTAAATACAAAAGGCACAATGCCGACTTAATCATAAGAAAACTGACTCTTCTTACTGTCTATGCTTTGAATCATTCCTGTGACACTAGTTGTAGATTCCGATGCTTCACTTCAGATTTACTGTATCCCTTCTTATTGACGATGAAACACAGAAATTGCATCGGAATTAAATACAAAAGGCACAATAACGACTCAAGTACAAGAAGACTGGTTCTTCTTACTGCCTATGTTTTGAACCTTTCCTGTGAGGCCGGTTTTAGATTCCGTTGCTTGACTTCAGGTTTACTGTATCCCTTGGACCTTCTTATTGACGATGGAACACAGAAATTGCATCGGAATTAAATAGAAAAGGCACAATGCCGACTTAACTACAAGAAAACTGACTCTTCTTACTGTCTATGGTTTAAACCATTCCTGTGACACTAGTTATGGATTCCGATGCTTCACTTCAGGTTTACTGTATCCCTTCTTATTGACGATGAAACACAGAAATTGCATCGGAATTAAATACAAAAGGCACAATAACGACTCAAGTACAAGAAGACTGGTTCTTCTTACCGTCTATGTTTTGAAGCTTTCCTGTGAGACCAGTTTTAGATTCCGATGCTTGACTTCAAGTTTACTGTATCCCTTGGACCTTCTTATTGACGATGGAACACAGACATTGCATCGGAATTAAATATAAAAGGCACAATGCCGACTTAATTATAAGAAAACTGATTTTTCTTACTGTCTATGTTTTAACCATTCCTGTGACACTAGTTATATATTCCGATGCTTCACTTCAGGTTTACTGTATCCCTTGGACCTTCTTATTGACGACGAAACACAGAAATTGCATCGGAATTAAATAGAAAAGCACAATGCCGACTTAAGTACAAGAAAACTGACTCTTCCTACTGGCTATGCTTTGAACCATTCCTGTGACACTAGTTGTAGATTCCGATGCTTCACTTCAAGTTTACTGTATCCCTCTGACCTTCTTATTCACGATGAAACACGGAAATTGCATCGGAAATAATTACAAAGGGCACAATGCCGACTTAAATACAAGAAAACTGACTCTTCTTACAGTCTATGTTTTGAACCATTCCTGTGACATTAGTTATAGATACCGATGCTTCACTTCAGGTTTACTGTATCCCTCGGACCTTCTTATTATCGATGAAACACAGAAATTGCATCGGAATTAAATACAAAAGGCACAATGCCGACTTAAGTACAAGAAAACTGATTCTTCTTACTGTCTATTTTTTAACCATTCCTGTGACACTAATTATAGATTCCAAAGCTTCACTGCAGGTTTACTCTATCCCTTCGACCTTCTTATTGACGACGAAACACAGAATTTGCATCGGAATTAAATAGAAAAGCACAATGCCTACTTAGGTACTAGAAAACTGACTCTTCTTACTGTCTATGTTTGAACCATTCCTGTGACACTAGTTATAGATTCCGATGGTTCACTTTAGATTTACTGTATCCCTCTGACCTTCTTATTGACGATGAAACACACAAATTGCATCGGAATTAAATACAAAAGGCACAATGCCGACTTAAGTACAAGAAAACTGATTCTTCTTACTGTCTATTTTTTAACCATTCCTGTGACACTAGTTATAGATTCCAAAGCTTCACTGCAGGTTTACTGTATCCCTTGGACCTTCTTATTGACGACGAAACACAGAAATAGCATCGGAATTAAGTAGAAAAGGTACAATGCGGACTTAAGCACACGGAAACTGACTCTTCTTACTTTCTATGTTTGAACCATTCCTGTGACACTATTTATAGTTTCTGATGCTTCACTTCAGGTTTATTGTATCCCTCTGACCGTCTTATTGACGATGAAACACAGAAATTGCACCGGAATTAAATACAAAAGGCACAATGCCGACTCAAGTACAAGAAGACTGGCTCTTCTTACTGTCTATGATTTGAACCATTCCTGTGAGACCTGTTTTAGATTCCGATGCTTCACATCAGGTTTACTGTAATCCTTGGACCTTCTTATTGACGACGAAACACAGAAATTGCATCGGAATTAAATAGAAAAGGCACAATGCCGACTTAACTACAAGAAAACTGACTCTTCTTACTGTCTATGTTTTGAACCATTTCAGTGACACTAGTTACGGATTCCGATGCTTCACTTCAGGTTTACTGTATCCCTCTCACCTTCTTATTGCCGATGAAACACAGAAATTGCATCGGAATTAAATACAAAAGGCACAATGCCGACTTAATTATATGAAAACTGACTCTTCTTACTGTCTATGCTTTGAATCATTCCTGTGACACTAGTTATAGATTCCGATGCTTCACTTCAGGTTTACTGTATCCCTTCTTATTGACGATGAAACACAGAAATTGCATCGGAATTAAATACAAAAGGCACAATAACGACTCAAGTACAAGAAGACTGGTTCTTCTTACTGTCTATGTTTTTAACCTTTCATGTGTGACCAGTTTTAGATTCCGATGCTTGACTTCAGGTTTACTGTATCCCTTGGACCTTCTTATTGACGATGGAACACAGACATTGCATCGGAATTAAATACAAAAGGCACAATGCCGACTTAATTATAAGAAAACTGACTCTTTTTACTGTCTATGCTTTGAACCATTCCTGTGACACTAGTTATAGATTCCGATGCTTCACTTCAGGTTTACTGTATCCCATCTTATTGACGATGAAACACAGAAATTGCATCGGAATTAAATACAAAAGGCACAATAACGACTCAAGTACAGGAAGACTGGCTCTTCTTACTGTCTATGTTTTGAACCTTTCCTGTGGGACCAGTTTTAGATTCCGATGCTTCACTTCAGGTTTACTGTACCCCTCCGACATTCTTATTGATGATGAAACACAGAAATTGCATCGGAATTAAGCAGAAAAGGCACAATGCCGACTAAAGTACAAGAAAACTGACTCTTCTTACTGACTATGTTTTGAACCACTCCTGTGACAATAGTTATAGATTCCGATGCATCACTTCAGGTTTACTGTATCCCTCTGACCGTCTTATTGACCATGAAACACAGAAATTGCATTGGAATTAAATACGAAAGGCTCAATGCCGCTTTAATTATAAGAAAACTGACTCTTCTTACTGTCTATGCTTTGAACCATTCCCGTGACACCAGTTATAGATTCCGATGCTTCACTTCAGGTTTACTGTATCCCTCTGACCTTCTTATTGACGATGAAACACAGAAATTGCATCGGAATTAAATACAAAAGGCACAATAACGACTCAAGTGCAAGAAGACTGGCTCCTCTTACTGTCTATGTTTTGAACCTTTCCTGTGAGACCAGTTTTAGATTCCGTTGCTTGACTTCAGGTTTACTGTATCCCTTGGACCTTCTTATTGACGGTGGAACACAGAAATTGCATCGGAATTAAATACAAAAGGCACATTGCCGACTTAAGTACAAGAAAACCGACTCTTCTTACTGTCTATGCTTTGAACCTTTCCTGTGACACTAGTTATATATTCCGATGTTTCACTTCAGGTTTACTGTATCCCTCCGACCTTCTTATTGACGATGAAACACAGAAATTGCATCGGAATTAAATGGAAAAGGCACAATGCCGACTTAAGTACAAGAAAACTGACTCTTCTTACTGTCTATGGTTTTAACCATTCCTGTGACACTAGTTATAGATTCCGATGCTTCACTTCAGGTTTACTGTATCCCTCTGACCGTCTTATTGACCATGAAACACAGAAATTGCATCGGAATTAGATACAAAAGGCACATTGCCAACACAAGTACAAGAAGACTGGCTTTTCTTACTGACTGTGTTTTGAACATTTCCTGTGAGACCGGCTTTAGATTCCAATGCTTCACTTCAAGTTTATTGTATCCCTTGGACCTTCGTATTGACGATGAAACACAGAAACTGCATCGGAATTAAATGGAAAAGGCACAATGCCGACTTAAGTACATGAAAACTGACTCTTCTTACTGTCTATGTTTTGAAACATTCCTGTGAGACCGGTTTTAGATTCCGATGCTTCACTACAGGTTTACTGTATCCCTTGGACCTTCTTATTCACGACGAAACACTGAAATTGCATCGGAATTAAGTAGAAAAGGTACAATGCCGACTTAAGCACACGGAAACTGACTCTTCTTACTGTCTATGTTTGAACCAGTTCTTTGACACTCGTTATAGATTCTGATGCTTCTCTTCAGGTTTACTGTATCCCTCTGACCGTCTTATTGACCATGAAACACAGAAATTGCGTCGGAATTAAATACAAAAGGCACAATGCCGACTTAATTATAAGAAAACTACCCTTCTTACTGTTTATGTTTTGAATCATTCCTGTGACACTAGTTATAGATTCCGATGCTTCACTTCAGGTTTACTGTATCCCTCTGACCTTATTGGCGATGAAACATAGAAATTGCATCGGAATTAAATACAAAAGGCTCAATAACGACTCAAGTACATGAAGACTGGCTCTTCTTACTGTCTATGTTTTGAACCTTTCCTGTGAGACCGGTTTTAGATTCCAATGCTTCACTTCAGGTTTACTGTATCCCTCTGACCTTCTTATTGGTGATGGAACACAGAAATTGCATCGGAATTAAATACAAAAGGCACGTTGCCGACTTAAGTACAAGAAAACTGACTCTTCTTACTGTCTATGCTTTGAACCATTCCTGTGACACTAGTTATAGATTCCGATGTTTCACTTCAGGTTTACTGTATCCCTCCGACCTTCTTATTGACGATGAAACACAGAAATTGCATCGGAATTAAATAGAAAGGCACAATACCGACTTAAGTACAAAAAACTGACTCTTCTTACTGTCTATGGTTTTAACCATTCCTGTGACACTAATTGTAGATTCCGATGCTTCACTTCAAGTTTACTGTACCCTCTTACCTTCTTATTGACGATGAAACACAGAAACTGCATCGGAAATAATTACAAAAAACACAATGCCGACTTAAATACAAGAAAACTGACTCTTCTTACAGTCGATGTTTTGAACCATTCCTGTGACATTAGTTATAGATTCCGATGCTTCACTTCAGGTTTACTGTATACCTCTGACCTTCTCATTATCGATGAAACACAGAAATTGCATCGGAATTAAATACAAAAGGCACAATGCCGACTTAAGTACAAGAAAACTGATTCTTCTTACTGTCTATTTTTAACCATTCCTGTGACACTAGTTATAGATTCCAAAGCTTCACTGCAGGTTTTCGTTATCCCTTGGACCTTCTTATTGACGACGAAACACAGAATTTGCATCGGAATTAAATAGAAAAGCACAATGCCGACTTAGGTTCAAGAAAACTGACTCTTCTTACTGTCTATGTTTGAACCATTCCTGTGACACTAGTTATAGATTCCGATGGTTCACTTTAGATTTTCTGTATCCCTCTGACCTTCTTATTGACGATGAAACACACAAATTGCATCGGAAATAAATACAAAAGAGCACAATGCCGACTTAAGTACAAGAAAACTGATTCTTCTTACTGTCTATTTTTTTAACCATTCCTGTGACACTAGTTATAGATTCCAAAGCTTCACTGCAGGTTTACTGTATCCTTTGGACCTTCTTATTGACGACGGAACACAGAACTTGCATCGGAATTAAATAGAAAATTCACAATGCAGACTTAACTACAAGAAAGCTGACTCTTCTTACTGTCTATGCTTTGTACCATTCCTGTGACACTAGTTACGGATTCCGATGTTTCACTTCAGGTTTACTGTACCCCTCCGACATTCTTATTGATGATGAAACACAGAAATTGCATCGGAATTGGACAGAAAAGGCACAATCCCGACTTAAGTACAAGAAAACTGACTCTTCTTATTGTCTATGGTTTAAACCATTCCTGTGACACTAGTTATAGATTCCGATGCTTCACTTCAGGTTTACTGTATCCCTCTGACCTTCTTATTGACGATGAAACACAGAAATTGCATCGGAATTATTTAAAAAAGGCACAATGTGACTTAAGTACAAGAAAACTGACTCTTCTTACGGTCTATGTTTTGAACCATTTCTGTGACATTAGTTATAGATTCCGATGTTTCACTTCAGGTTTACTGTATCCCTCTTACCGTCTTATTGACGATGAAACACAGAAATTGCATCGGAATTAAATACAAAAGGTACAATGCCGACTTAAGTACAAGAAAAATGATTCTTCTTACTGTCTATGTTTTTAACCATTCCTGTGACACTAGTTCAAGATTCCGATGCTTCACTTCAGTTTTACTGTATCCCTCTGACCTTCTTATTGACGACGAAACACAGAAATTGCATCGGAATTAAATAGAAAAGCACAATGCCGACTTAAGTACAAGAAAACTGACTCTTCTTACTGACTATGTTTTGAACCACTCATGTGACACTAGTTATACATTCCGATGCATCACTTCAGGTTTACTGTATCCCTCTGACCTTCTTATTGACGATGAAACACAGAAATTGCATCGGAATTAAATACAAAAGGCACAATAACGACTCAAGTTCAAGAAGACTGGCTCCTCTTACTGTCTATGTTTTGAACCTTTCCTGTGAGACCAGTTTTAGATTCCGTTGCTTGACTTCAGGTTTACTGTATCCCTTGCACCTTGTTATTGACGATGGAACACAGAAATTGCATCGGAATTAAATAGAAAAGGCACAATGCCGACTTAAGTACAAGAAAACTGACTCTTCTTAATGTCTATGGTTTTAACCATTCCTGTGACACTAGTTATAGAAACCGATGCTTCACTTCAGGTTTACTGTATCCCTCTGACCTTCTTATTGACGATGAAACACAGAAATTGCATCGGAAATAATTACAAAACGCACAATGCCGACTTAAATACAAGAAAACTGACTCTATTTACTGTCTATGTTTTGAACCATTCCTGTGATATTAGTTATAGATTCCGATGCTTCACGTCAGGTTTACTGTATCCCTCTGACCTTCTTATTATCGATGAAACACAGAAATTGCATCGGAATTAAATACAAAAGGCACAATGCCGACTTAAGTACAAGAAAACTGATTCTTCTTACTGCCTATTTTTTAACCATTCCTGTGACACTAGTTATAGATTCCAAAGCTTCACTGCAGGTTTACTGTATCCCTTGGACCTTCTTATTGACGACGAAACACAGAAATTGCATCGGAATTAAGTAGAAAAGGTACAATGCCGACTTAAGCACACGGAAACTGACTCTTCTTACTCTCTATGTTTGAACCATTCCTGTGACACTAGTTATAGATTCTGATGCTTCACTTCAGGTTAACTGTATCCCTCTGACCGTCTTATTGACCATGAAACACAGAAATTGCATCGGAATTAAATACAAAAGGCACAATGCCGACTTAATTATAAGAAAACTGACCCTTCTTACTGTTTATGCTTTGAACCATTCCTGTGACACTAGTTATAGATTCCGATGCTTCACTTCAGGTTTTTCTGTATCCCTCTGACTTTCTTATTGACGATGAAACATAGAAATTGCATCGGAATTAAATACAAAAGGCTCAATAACGACTCAAGTACAAGAAGACTGGCTCTTCTTACTGTCTATGTTTTGAACCTTTCCTGTGAGACCGGTTTTAGATTCCAATGCTTCACATCAGGTTTACTGTATCCCTCTGACCGTCTTATTGACGATGAAACACAGAAATTGCATCGGAATTAAATACAAAAGGCACAATGCCGACTTAAGTACAAGAAAAATGATTCTTCTTACTGTCTATGTTTTAACCATTCCTGTGACACTAGTTATAGATTCCGATGCTTCACTTAAGGGTTTACTGTATCCCTTGGACCTTCTTATTGACGACGAAACACAGAAATTGCATCGGAACTAAATAGAAAAGCACAATGCCGACTTAAGTACAAGAAAACTGACTCTTCTTACTGACTATGTTTTGAACCACTCCTGTGACAATAGTTATAGATTCCGACGCATCACTTCAGGTTTACTGTATCCCTCTGACCGTCTTATTGACCATGAAACACAGAAATTGCATTGGAATTAAATACAAAAGGCACAATAACGACTCAAGTGCAAGAAGACTGGCTCCTCTTACTGTCTATGTTTTGAACCTTTCCTGTGTGACCAGTTTTAGATTCCGAAGCTTGACTTCAGTTTTACCGTATCCCTTGGACCTTCTTATTGGTGATGGAACACAGAAATTGCATCGGAATTAAATAGAAAAGGCACAATGCCGACTTAAGTACAAGAAAACTGACTCTTCTTACTGTCTATGGTTTTAACAATTCCTGTGACACTAGTTGTAGATTCAGATGCTTCACTTCAAGTTTACTGTATCCCTCTGACCTTCTTATTGACGATGAAACACAGAAATTGCATCGGAAATAATTACAAAAGGCACAATGCCGACTTAAATACAAGAAAACTGACTCTTCTTACAGTCTATGTTTTGAACCATTCCTGTGACATTAGTTATAGATTCCGATGCTTCACTTCAGGTTTACTGTATCCCTCTGACCTTCTTATTATCGATGAAACACAGAAATTGCATCGGAATTAAATACAAATGGCACAATGCCGACTTAAATACAAGAAAACTGATACTTCTTACTCTCTATTTTTAAACCATTCCTGTGACACTAGTTATAGATTCCAAAGCTTCACTGTAGGTTTACTGTATCCCTTGTACGTTCTTATTGACGACGAAACACAGAATTTGCATCGGAATGAAATAGAAAAGCACAATGCCGACTTAGGTACAAGAAAACTGACTCTTCTTACTGTCTATGTTTGAACCATTCCTGTGACACTAGTTATAGATTCCGATGGTTCACTTCAGATTTACTGTATCCCTCTGACCTTCTTATTGACGATGGAACACACAAATTGCATCGGAATTAAATACAAAAGGCACAATGCCGACTTAAGTGCAAGAAAACTGATTCTTCTTACTGTCTATTTTTTAACCATTCCTGTGACACTAGTTATAGATTCCAAAGCTTCACTGCAGGTTTACTGTATCCCTTGGACCTTCTTATTGACGACGAAACACAGAAATTGCATCGGAATTAAATACAAATGGCACAATGCCGACTTAATTATAAGAAAACTGAATCTTCTTACTGTCTATGCTTTGAATCATTCCAGTGACACTAGTTATAGATTCCGATGCTTCACTTCAGGTTTACTGTATCCCTTCTTATTGACGATGAAACACAGAAATTGCATCGGAATTAAATACAAAATGCACAATAACGACTCAACTGCAAGAAGACTGGTTCTTCTTACTGTCTATGTTTTGAACCTTTCCTGTGAGACCAGTTTTAGATTCCGATGCTTCACTTCAGGTTTACTGTATCCATTGGACCTTCTTATTAGCGATGGAACACAGACATTGCATCGGAATTAAATACAAAAGGCACAATGCCGACTTAATTGTAAGAAAACTGACTCTTTTTACTTTCTATGCTTTGAACCATTCCTGTGACACTAGTTATAGATTCCGATGCTTCACTTCAGGTTTACTGTATCCCTTCTTACTGACGATGAAACACAGAAATTGCATCGGAATTGGACAGAAAAGGCACAATCCCGACTTAAGTAAAAGAAAACTGACTCTTCTTATTGTCTATGGTTTAAACCATTCCTGTGACACTAGTTATAGATTCCGATGCTTCACTTCAGGTTTACTGTATCCCTCTGACCTTCTTATTGACGATGAAACACAGAAATTGCATCGGAATTATTTAAAAAAGGCACAATGTGACTTAAGTACAAGAAAACTGACTCTTCTTACGGTCTATGTTTTGAACCATTTCTGTGACATTAGTTATAGATTCCGATGTTTCACTTCAGGTTTACTGTATCCCTCTTACCGTCTTATTGACGATGAAACACAGAAATTGCATCGGAATTAAATACAAAAGGCACAATGCCGACTTAAGTACAAGAAAAATGATTCTTCTTACTGTCTATGTTTTTAACCATTCCTGTGACACTAGTTCAAGATTCCGATGCTTCACTTCAGGTTTACTGTATCCCTCTGACCTTCTTATTGACGACGAAACACAGAAATTGCATCGGAATTAAATAGAAAAGCGCAATGCCGACTTAAGTACAAGAAAACTGACTCTTCTTACTGACTATGTTTTGAACCACTCATGTGACACTAGTTATACATTCCGATGCATCACTTCAGGTTTACTGTATCCCTCTGACCTTCTTATTGACGATGAAACACAGAAATTGCATCGGAATTAAATACAAAAGGCACAATAACGACTCAAGTTCAAGAAGACTGGCTCCTCTTACTGTCTATGTTTTGAACCTTTCCTGTGAGACCAGTTTTAGATTCCGTTGCTTGACTTCAGGTTTACTGTATCCCTTGCACCTTGTTATTGACGATGGAACACAGAAATTGCATCGGAATTAAATAGAAAAGGCACAATGCCGACTTAAGTACAAGAAAACTGACTCTTCTTAATGTCTATGGTTTTAACCATTCCTGTGACACTAGTTATAGAAACCGATGCTTCACTTCAGGTTTACTGTATCCCTCTGACCTTCTTATTGACGATGAAACACAGAAATTGCATCGGAAATAATTACAAAACGCACAATGCCGACTTAAATACAAGAAAACTGACTCTATTTACTGTCTATGTTTTGAACCATTCCTGTGATATTAGTTATAGATTCCGATGCTTCACGTCAGGTTTACTGTATCCCTCTGACCTTCTTATTATCGATGAAACACAGAAATTGCATCGGAATTAAATACAAAAGGCACAATGCCGACTTAAGTACAAGAAAACTGATTCTTCTTACTGCCTATTTTTTAACCATTCCTGTGACACTAGTTATAGATTCCAAAGCTTCACTGCAGGTTTACTGTATCCCTTGGACCTTCTTATTGACGACGAAACACAGAAATTGCATCGGAATTAAGTAGAAAAGGTACAATGCCGACTTAAGCACACGGAAACTGACTCTTCTTACTCTCTATGTTTGAACCATTCCTGTGACACTAGTTATAGATTCTGATGCTTCACTTCAGGTTAACTGTATCCCTCTGACCGTCTTATTGACCATGAAACACAGAAATTGCATCGGAATTAAATACAAAAGGCACAATGCCGACTTAATTATAAGAAAACTGACCCTTCTTACTGTTTATGCTTTGAACCATTCCTGTGACACTAGTTATAGATTCCGATGCTTCACTTCAGGTTTTTCTGTATCCCTCTGACTTTCTTATTGACGATGAAACATACAAATTGCATCGGAATTAAATACAAAAGGCTCAATAACGACTCAAGTACAAGAAGACTGGCTCTTCTTACTGTCTATGTTTTGAACCTTTCCTGTGAGACCGGTTTTAGATTCCAATGCTTCACATCAGGTTTACTGTATCCCTCTGACCGTCTTATTGACGATGAAACACAGAAATTGCATCGGAATTAAATACAAAAGGCACAATGCCGACTTAAGTACAAGAAAAATGATTCTTCTTACTGTCTATGTTTTAACCATTCCTGTGACACTAGTTATAGATTCCGATGCTTCACTTAAGGGTTTACTGTATCCCTTGGACCTTCTTATTGACGACGAAACACAGAAATTGCATCGGAACTAAATAGAAAAGCACAATGCCGACTTAAGTACAAGAAAACTGACTCTTCTTACTGACTATGTTTTGAACCACTCCTGTGACAATAGTTATAGATTCCGACGCATCACTTCAGGTTTACTGTATCCCTCTGACCGTCTTATTGACCATGAAACACAGAAATTGCATTGGAATTAAATACAAAAGGCACAATAACGACTCAAGTGCAAGAAGACTGGCTCCTCTTACTGTCTATGTTTTGAACCTTTCCTGTGTGACCAGTTTTAGATTCCTAAGCTTGACTTCAGTTTTACCGTATCCCTTGGACCTTCTTATTGGTGATGGAACACAGAAATTGCATCGGAATTAAATAGAAAAGGCACAATGCCGACTTAAGTACAAGAAAACTGACTCTTCTTACTGTCTATGGTTTTAACAATTCCTGTGACACTAGTTGTAGATTCAGATGCTTCACTTCAAGTTTACTGTATCCCTCTGACCTTCTTATTGACGATGAAACACAGAAATTGCATCGGAAATAATTACAAAAGGCACAATGCCGACTTAAATACAAGAAAACTGACTCTTCTTACAGTCTATGTTTTGAACCATTCCTGTGACATTAGTTATAGATTCCGATGCTTCACTTCAGGTTTACTGTATCCCTCTGACCTTCTTATTATCGATGAAACACAGAAATTGCATCGGAATTAAATACAAATGGCACAATGCCGACTTAAATACAAGAAAACTGATACTTCTTACTCTCTATTTTTAAACCATTCCTGTGACACTAGTTATAGATTCCAAAGCTTCACTGTAGGTTTACTGTATCCCTTGTACGTTCTTATTGACGACGAAACACAGAATTTGCATGGGAATGAAATAGAAAAGCACAATGCCGACTTAGGTACAAGAAAACTGACTCTTCTTACTGTCTATGTTTGAACCATTCCTGTGACACTAGTTATAGATTCCGATGGTTCACTTCAGATTTACTGTATCCCTCTGACCTTCTTATTGACGATGGAACACACAAATTGCATCGGAATTAAATACAAAAGGCACAATGCCGACTTAAGTGCAAGAAAACTGATTCTTCTTACTGTCTATTTTTTAACCATTCCTGTGACACTAGTTATAGATTCCAAAGCTTCACTGCAGGTTTACTGTATCCCTTGGACCTTCTTATTGACGACGAAACACAGAAATTGCATCGGAATTAAATACAAATGGCACAATGCCGACTTAATTATAAGAAAACTGAATCTTCTTACTGTCTATGCTTTGAATCATTCCAGTGACACTAGTTATAGATTCCGATGCTTCACTTCAGGTTTACTGTATCCCTTCTTATTGACGATGAAACACAGAAATTGCATCGGAATTAAATACAAAATGCACAATAACGACTCAACTGCAAGAAGACTGGTTCTTCTTACTGTCTATGTTTTGAACCTTTCCTGTGAGACCAGTATTAGATTCCGATGCTTCACTTCAGGTTTACTGTATCCATTGGACCTTCTTATTGGCGATGGAACACAGACATTGCATCGGAATTAAATACAAAAGGCACAATGCCGACTTAATTGTAAGAAAACTGACTCTTTTTACTTTCTATGCTTTGAACCATTCCTGTGACACTAGTTATAGATTCCGATGCTTCACTTCAGGTTTACTGTATCCCTTCTTACTGACGATGAAACACAGAAATTGCATCGGAATTGAACAGAAAAGGCACAATCCCGACTTAGGTACAAGAAAACTGACTCTTCTTACTGACTATGTTTTGAACCACTCATGTGACACTAGTTATACATTCCGATGCATCACTTCAGGTTTACTGTATCCCTCTGACCTTCTTATTGACGATGAAGCACAGAAATTGCATCGGAATTAAATACAAAAGGCACAATAACGACTCAAGTTCAAGAAGACTGGCTCCTCTTACTGTCTATGCTTTGAACCTTTCCTGTGAGACCAGTTTTAGATTCCGTTGCTTGACTTCAGGTTTACTGTATCCCTTGGACCTTCTTATTGACGATGGAACACAGAAATTGCATCGGAATTAAATACAAAAGGCACATTGCCGACTTAAGTACAAGAAAACTGACTCTTCTTACTGTCTATGTTTTGAACCATTCCTGTGACACTAGTTATAGATTCCGATGTTTCACTTCAGGTTTACTGTATCCCTCCGACCTTCTTATTGACGATGAAACACAGAAATTGCATCGGAATTAAATAGAAAAGGCACAATGCCGACTTAAGTACAAGAAAACTGACTCTTCTTAATGTCTATGGTTTTAACCATTCCTGTGACACTAGTTATAGAAACCGATGCTTCACTTCAGATTTACTGTATCCCTCTGACCTTCTTAATATCGATGAAACACAGAAATTGCATCGGAATTAAATACAAAAGGCACAATGCCGACTTAAGTACAAGAAAAATGATTCTTCTTACTGTCTATGTTTTAACCATTCCTGTGACACTAGTTGTAGATTCCGATGCTTCACTTAAGGGTTTACTGTATCCCGTGGACCTTCTTATTGACGACGAAACACAGAAATTGCATCGGAATTAAATAGAAAAGCACAATGCCGACTTAAGTACAAGAAAACTGACTCTTCTTACTGTCTATGTTTTGAACCACTCCTGTGACAATAGTTATAGATTCCGATGCATCACTTCAGGTTTACTGTATCCCTCTGGCCGTCTTATTGACCATGAAACACAGAAATTGCATTGGAATTAAATACAAAAGGCACAATAACGACTCAAGTGCAAGAAGACTGGCTCCTCTAACTGTCTATGTTTTGAACCTTTCCTGTGTGACCAGTTTTAGATTCCGAAGCTTGACTTCAGGTTTACCGTATCCCTTGGACCTTCTTATTGGTGATGGAACACAGAAATTGCATCGGAATTAAATAGAAAAGGCACAATGCCGACTCAAGTACAAGAAAACTGACTCTTCTTACTGTCTATGGTTTTAACAATTCCTGTGACACTAGTTGTAGATTCAGATGCTTCACTTCAAGTTTACTGTATCCCTCTGACCTTCTTATTGACGATTAAACACAGAAATTGCATCTGAAATAATTACAAAAGGCACAATGCCGACTTAAATACAAGAAAACTGACTCTTCTTACAGTCTATGTTTTGAACCATTCCTGTGACATTAGTTATAGATTCCGATGCTTCACTTCAGGTTTACTGTATCCCTCTGACCTTCTTATTATCGATGAAACACAGAAATTGCATCGGAATTAAATACAAATGGCACAATGCCGACTTAAATACAAGAAAACTGATTCTTCTTACAGTCTATTTTTAAACCATTCCTGTGACACTAGTTATAGATTCCAAAGCTTCACTGTAGGTTTACTGTATCCCTTGTACATTCTTATTGACGTCGAAACACAGAATTTGCATCGGAAAGAAATAGAAAAGCACAATGCCGACTTAGGTACAAGAAAACTGACTCTTCTTACTGTCTATGTTTGAACCATTCCTGTGACACTAGTTATAGATTCCGATGGTTCACTTTAGATTTACTGTATCCCTCTGACCTTCTTATTGACGATGAAACACACAAATAGCATCGGAATTAAATACAAAAGGCACAATGCCGACTTAAGTACAAGAAAACTGATTCTTCTTACTGTCTATTTTTTAACCATTCCTGTGACACTAGTTATAGATTCCAAAGCTTCATTGCAGGTTTACTGTATCCCTTGGACCTTCTTATTGACGACGAAACACAGAAATTGCATCGGAATTAAATACAAATGGCACAATGCCGACTTAATTATAAGAAAACTGACTCTTCTTACTGTCTATGCTTTGAATCATTCCTGTGACACTAGTTATAGATTCCGATGCTTCACTTCAGGTTTACTGTATCCCTTCTTATTGACGATGAAACACAGAAATTGCATCGGAATTAAATACAAAATGCACAATAACGACTCAACTGCAAGAAGACTGGTTCTTCTTACTGTCTATGTTTTGAACCTTTCCTGTGAGACCAGTTTTAGATTCCGATGCTTCACTTCAGGTTTACTGTATCCATTGGACCTTCTTATTGACGATGGAACACAGACATTGCATCGGAATTAAATTCAAAAGGCACAATGCCGACTTAATTATAAGAAAACTGACTCTTCTTACTGTCTATGCTTTGAATCATTCCTGTGACACTAGTTATAGATTCCGATGCTTCACTTCAGGTTTACTGTATCCCTTCTTATTGACGATGAAACACAGAAATTGCATCGGAATTAAATACAAAATGCACAAAACGACTCAAGTACATGAAGACTGGCTCTTCTTACTGTCTATGTTTTGAACCTTTCCTGTGGGACCAGTTTTAGATTCCGATGCTTCACTTCAGGTTTACTGTACTCCTCCGACATTCTTATTGATGATGAAACACAGAAATTGCATCGGAATTAAACAGAAAAGGCACAATGCCGACTTAAGTACAAGAAAAATGATTCTTCTTACTGTCTATGTTTTAACCATTCCTGTGACACTAGTTATACATTCCGATGCTTCACTTCAGGTTTACTGTATCCCTCTGACCTTCTTACTGACGATGAAACATAGAAATTGCATCGGAATTAAATACAAAAGGCTCAATAACGACTCAAGTACAAGAAGACTGGCTCTTCTTACTGTCTATGTTTTGAACCTTTCCTGTGAGACCGGTTTTAGATTCCAATGCTTCACTTCAGGTTTACTGTATCCCTCTGACCGTCTTTTTGACCATGAAACACAGAAATTGCATCGGAATTAAATACGAAAGGCACAATGGCGACTTAATTATAAGAAAACTGACTCTTCTTACTGTCTATGCTTTGAACCATTCCTGTGACACTAGTTATAGATTCCGATGCTTCACTTCAGGTTTACTGTTTCCCTCTGACCTTCTTATTGACGATGAAACACAGAAATTGCATTGGAATTAAATACAAAAGGCACAATAACGACTCAAGTGCAAGAAGACTGGCTCCTCTTACAGTCTATGTTTTGAACCTATCCTGTGTGACCAGTTTTAGATTCCGATGCTTGACTTCAGGTTTACCGTATCCCTTGGACCTTCTTATTGGTGATGGAACACAGAAATTGCATCGGAATTAAATACAAAAGGCACATTGCCGACTTAAATACAAGAAAACAGACTCTTCTTACAGTCTATGTTTTGAACCATTCCTGTGACATTAGTTATAGATTCCGATGCTTCACTTCAGGTTTACTGTATCCCTCTGACCTTCTTATTATCGATGAAACACAGAAATTGCATCGGAATTAAATCCAAAAGGCACAATGCCGACTTAAGTACAAGAAAACTGATTCTTCTTGCTGTCTATTTTTTAACCATTCCTGTGACACTAGTTATAGATTCCAAAGCTTCACTGCAGGTTTACTGTATCCCTTGGACCTTCTTATTGACGACGAAACACAGAAATTGCATCGGAATTAAGTAGAAAAGGTACAATGCCGACTTAAGCACACGGAAACTGACTCTTCTTACTGTCTATGTTTGAACCATTCCTGTGACACTATTTATAGTTTCTGATGCTTCACTTCAGGTTTACTGTATCCCTCTCACCTTCTTATTGACGATGAAACACAGAAATTGCATCGGAATTAAATACAAAAGGCACAATGCCGACTTAATTATAAGAAAACTGACTCTTCTTACTGTCTATGCTTTGAATCATTCCTGTGACACTAGTTATAGTTTCCGATGCTTCACTTCAGGTTTACTGTATCCCTTCTTATTGACGATGAAACACAGAAATTGCATCGGAATTAGATACAAAAGGCACATTGCCGACACAAGTACAAGAAGACTGGCTTTTCTTACTGTCTGTGTTTTGAACCTTTCCTGTGAGACCGGCATTAGATTCCAATGCTTCACTTCAAGTTTATTGTATCCCTTGGACCTTAGTATTGACGACGAAACACAGAAACTGCATCGGAATTAAATGGAAAAGCACAATGCCGACTTAAGTACAAGAAAACTGACTCTTCTTACTGACTATGTTTTGAACCACTCCTGTGACACTAGTTATAGATTCCGATGCTTCACTTCAGGTTTACTGTATCCCTCTGACCGTCTTATTGACGATGAAACACAGAAATTGCACCGGAATTAAATACAAAAGGCACAATGCCAACTCAAGTACAAGAAGACTGGCTCTTCTTACAGTCTATGATTTGAACCATTCCTGTGAGACCTGTTTTAGATTCCGATGCTTCACTTCAGGTTTACTGTAAACCTTGGACCTTCTTATTGACGACGAAACACGGAAATTGCATCGGAATTAAATAGAAAAGGCACAATACCGACTTAACTACATGAAAACTGACTCTTCTTACTGTCTATGTTTTGAACCATTCCTGTGAGACAAGTTATAGATTCCGGTGCATCACTTCAGGTTTACTGTATCCTCTAACCTTCTTATTGACGATGAAACACAGAAATTGCATCTGAATCCAAAAAAATGCACAATCCCGACTTAAGTACATGAAGACTGACTCTTCTTACTGTCTATGCTTTGAACCATTCCTGTGACACTAGTTATAGATTCCGATGCTTCACTTCAGGTTTACTGTATCCCTTCTTATTGACGATGAAACACAGAAATTGCATCGGAATTAAATACAAAAGGCACAATAACGACTCAAGTACAAGACTGGCTCTTCTTACTGTCTATGTTTTGAACCTTTCCTGTGGGACCAGTTTTAGATTCCGATGCTTCACTTCAGGTTTACTGTACCCCTCCGACATTCTTATTGATGATGAAACACAGAAATTGCATCGGAATTAAACAGAAAAGGCACAATGCCGACTTAAGTACAAGAAAACTGACTCTTCTTATTGTCTATGGTTTTAACCATTCCTGTGACACTCGTTATAGATTCCGATGCTTCACTTCAGGTTTACTGTATCCCTCTGACCGTCTTATTGACGATGAAACACAGAAATTGCATCGAAATTAATTACAAAAGGCACAATGCCGACTTAAGTACAAGAAAAAGGATTCTTCTTACTGTCTATGTTTTTAACCATTAATGTGACACTAGTTATAGATTCCGATGCTTCACTTTAGGTTTACTGTATCCCTCTGACCTTCTTATTGACGACGAAACACAGAAATTGCATCGGAATTAAATAGAAAAGCACAATGCCGACTTAAGTACAAGAAAACTGACTCTTCTTACTGACTATGTTTTGAACCACTCCTGTGACACTAGTTATAGATTCCGATGCATCACTTCAGGTTTACTATATCCTTCTGACCGTCTTATTGACCATGAAACACAGAAATTGCATTGGAATTAAATACGAAAGCTCAATGCCGACTAAACTATAAGAAAACTGACTCTTCTTACTGTCTATGTTTTGAACCATTCCTGTGACACTAGTTATAGATTCCGATGTTTCACTTCAGGTTTACTGCATCCCTCCGACCTTCTTATTGACGATGAAACACAGAAATTGCATCGGAATTAAATAGAAAAGGCACAATGCCGACTTAAGTACAAGAAAACTGATTCTTCTTACTGTCTATTTTTTAACCATTCCTGTGACACTAGTTATGGATTCCAAAGCTTCACTGCGGGTTTACTGTATCCCTTGGACCTTCTTATTGACGACGAAACACAGAATTTGCATCGGAATTAAATAGAAAAGCACAATGCCGACTTAGGTACAAGAAAATTGACTCTTCTAACTGTCTATGTTTTGAACCACTCCTTTGACACTAGTTATAGATTCCGATGCTTCACTTCAGGTTTACTGTATCCCTCTGACCGTCTTATTGACCATGAAACACAGAAATTGCATCGGAATTAGATACAAAAGGCACATTGCCGACACAAGTACAAGAAGACTGGCTCTTCTTACTGTCTATGTTTTGAACCTTTCCTGTGAGACCAGTTTTAGATTCCGATGCTTGACTTCAGGTTAACTGTATCCCTTGGACCT
This sequence comes from Schistocerca serialis cubense, assembly GCF_023864345.2. NCBI lineage: Eukaryota > Metazoa > Arthropoda > Insecta > Orthoptera > Acrididae > Schistocerca > Schistocerca serialis. The sequence continues at coordinate 1,073,580,932 of NC_064640.1, read as the reverse complement.
TCTTATTGATGATGGAACACAGACATTGAATCGGAATTAAATACTAAAGGCACATTGCCGACTTAATTATAAGAAAACTGACTCTTCTTACTGTTTATGCTTTGAACCATTCCTGTGACACTAGTTACAGATTCGAATGTTTCACTTCAGGTTTACTGTCTCCCTTCAACCTTCTTATTGACGATGAAACACAGAAATTGCATCGGAATTAAATAGAAAAAGCACAATGCCGACTTAAGTACAAGAAAACTGACTCTTCTTACTGTCTATGGTTTTAACCATTCCTGTGACACTAGTTATAGATTCCGATGCTTCACTTCAGGTTTACTGTATTCCTCTGACCTTCTTATTGACGACGAAACACAGAAATTGCATCGGAATTAAATAGAAAAGCACAATGCCGACTTAAGTACAAGGAAACTGACTCTTCTTACTGACTATGCTTTGAACCACTCCTGTGACACTAGTTATAGATTCCGATGCTTCGCTTTAGGTTTACTGTATCCCTCTGACCGTCTTATTGACCATGAAACACAGAAAATGCATCGGAATTAAATACAAAAGGCACAGTGCCGACTTAATTATAAGAAAACTGACCCTTCTTACTATTTATACTTTGAACCATTCCTGTGACACTAGTTATGGATTCCGATGCTTCACTTCGTGTTTGCTGTATCCCTCTGACCTTCTTATTGACGATGAAACACAGAAATTGCATCGGAATTAAATACAAAAGGCACAATGCCGACTCAAGTTCAAGAAGACTGGCTCTTCTTACAGTCTATGATTTGAACCATTCCTGTGAGACCTGTTTTAGATTCCGATGCTTCACTTCAGGTTTACTGTATCCCTCTCACCTTCTTATTGACGATGAAACACAGAAATTGCATCGGAATTAAATACAAAAGGCACAATAACGACTCAAGTACAAGAAGACTGGTTCTTCTTACTGTCTATGTTTTGAACCTTTCCTGTGAGACCAGTTTTAGATTCCGAAGCTTGACTTCAGGTTTACTGTATCCCTTGGATCTTCTTATTGACGATGGAACACAGACATTGCATCGGAATTAAATACAAAAGGCACAATGCCGACTTAATTATAAGAAAACTGACTCTTTTTACTGTCTATGCTTTGAACCATTCCTGTGACACTAGTTATAGATTCCGATACTTCACTTCAGGTTTACTGTATCCCTTCTTCTTGACGATGAAACACAGAAATTGCATCGGAATTTAATACAAAAGGCACAATAACGACTCAAGTACAAGACTGGCTCTTCTTACTGTCTATGTTTTGAACCTTTCCTGTGGGACCAGTTTTAGATTCCGATGCTTCACTTCAGGTTTACTGTACCCCTCCGACATTCTTATTGATGATGGAACACAGAAATTGCATCGGAATTAAACAGAAAAGGCACAATGCCGACTTAAGTACAAGAAAACTGACTCTTCTTATTGTCTATGGTTTTAACCATTCCTGTGACACTCGTTATAGATTCCGATGCTTCACTTCAGGTTTACTGTATCCCTCTGACCGTCTTATTGACGATGAAACACAGAAATTGCATCGAAATTAAATACAAAAGGCACAATGCCGACTTAAGTACAAGATAAATGATTCTTCTTACTGTCTATGTTTTTAACCATTAATGTGACACTAGTTATAGATTCCGATGCTTCACTTTAGGTTTACTGTATCCCTCTGACCTTCTTATTGACGACGAAACACAGAAATTGCATCGGAATTAAATAGAAAAGCACAATGCCGACTTAAGTACAAGAAAACTGACTCTTCTTACTGACTATGTTTTGAACCACTCCTGTGACACTAGTTATAGATTCCGATGCATCACTTCAGGTTTACTGTATCCTTCTGACCGTCTTATTGACCATGAAACACAGAAATTGCATTGGAATTAAATACGAAAGGCTCAATGCCGACTAAACTATAAGAAAACTGACTCTTCTTACTGTCTATGTTTTGAACCATTCCTGTGACACTAGTTATAGATTCCGATGCTTCACTTCAGGTTTACTGTATCCCTTCTTATTGACGATGAAACACAGAAATTGCATCGGAATTAAATACAAAAGGCACAATAACGACTCAAGTACAAGACTGGCTCTTCTTACTGTCTATGTTTTGAACCTTTCCTGTGGGACCAGTTTTAGATTCCGATGCTTCACTTCAGGTTTACTGTACCCCTCCGACATTCTTATTGATGATGAAACCCAGAAATTGCATCGGAATTAAACAGAAAAGGCACAATGGCGACTTAAGTACAAGAAAACTGACTCTTCTTACTGTCTATGGTTTTAACCATTCCTGTGACACTCGTTATAGATTCCGATGCTTCACTTCAGGTTTACTGTATCCCTCTGACCGTCTTATTGACCATGAAACACAGAAATTGCATCGAAATTAAATACAAAAGGCACAATGCCGACTTAAGTACAAGAAAAATGATTCTTCTTACTGTCTATGATTTTAACCATTAATGTGACACTAGTTATAGATTCCGATGCTTCACTTTAGGTTTACTGTATCCCTCTGACCTTCTTATTGACGACGAAACACAGAAATTGCATCGGAATTAAATAGAAAAGCACAATGCCGACTTAAGTACAAGAAAACTGACTCTTCTTACTGTCTATGTTTTGAACCACTCCTGTGACACTAGTTATAGATTCCGTTGCATCACTTCAGGTTTACTGTATCCTTCTGACCGTCTTATTGACCATGAAACACAGAAATTGCATTGGAATTAAATACGAAAGGCTCAATGCCGACTAAACTATAAGAAAACTGACTCTTCTTACTGTCTATGTTTTGAACCATTCCTGTGACACTAGTTATAGATTCCGATGTTTCACTTCATGTTTACTGTATCCCTCCGATCTTCTTATTGACGATGAAACACAGAAATTGCATCGGAATTGAATAGAAAAGGCACAATGCCGACTTAAGTACAAGAAAACTGATTCTTCTTACTGTCTATTTTTTAACCATTCCTGTGACACTAGTTATGGATTCCAAAGCTTCACTGCAGGTTTACTGTATCCCTTGGACCTTCTTATTGACGACAAAACACAGAATTTGCATCGGAATTAAATAGAAAAACACAATGCCGACTTAGGTACAAGAAAACTGACTCTTCTAACTGTCTATGTTTTGAACCTTTCCTTTGACACTAGTTATAGATTCCGATGCTTCACTTCAGGTTTACTGTATCCCTCTGACCGTCTTATTGACCATGAAACACAGAAATTGCATCGGAATTAGATACAAAAGGCACATTGCCGACACAAGTACAAGAAGACTGGCTTTTCTTACTGTCTGTGTTTTGAACCTTTCCTGTGAGACCAGCTTTAGATTCCAATGCTTCACTTCAAGTATATTGTATCCCTTCGACCTTAGTATTGATGACGAAACACAGAAACTGCGTCGGAATTAAATGGAAAAGGCACAATGCCGACTTAAGTACATGAAGACTGACTCTTCTTACTGTCTATGTTTTGAACCATTCCTGTGACACTAGTTATAGATTTACATGGTTCACTTCAGGCTTACTGTATCCCTCTGACCTTCTTATTGACGATGAAACACAGAAATTGCATCGGAATTAAATACAAAAGGCACAATGCCGACTCTAGTACAAGAAGTCTGGCTCTTTTTACTGTCTATGTTTTGAACCTTTCCTGTGAGACCGGATTTAGATTCCGATGCTTCCCTACAGATTTACTGTATCCCTTGGACCTTCTTATTGACGACGAAACACAGAAATTGCATCGGAATTAAATAGAAAAAGTACAATGCCGACTTAAGCACACGGAAACTGACTCTTCTTACTGTCTATGCTTTGAAGCATTCTTGTGACACTAGTTATAGATTCCGATGCTTCACTTCAGGTTCACTGTATCCCTTCTTATTGACGATGAAACACAGAAATTGCATCGAAATTAAATACAAAAGGCACAATGCCGACTTAAGTACAAGTAAACTGACTCTTCTTACTGTCTATGATTTGAACCATTTGTGTGACACTAGTTATAGATTCCGATGGTTCACTTCAGGTTTACCGTATGCCTCTGACCTTCTTATTGACGACGAAACACAGAAATTGCATCGGAATTAAATACAAAAGCACAATGCCGACTCAAGTACAAGAAGACTGGATCTTCTTACTGTCTATGATTTGAACCGTTCCTGTGAGACCTGTTTTAGATTCCGATGCTTCACTTCAGGTTTACTGTAATCCTTGGACCTTCTTGTTGACGACGAAACACAGAAATTGCATCGGAATTAAATAGAAAAAGCACAATGCCGACTTAAGTACAAGAAAACTGACCCTTCTTACTGTCTATGCTTTGAACCATTCCGGTGACACTAGTTATAGATTCCGATACTTCACTTCAGGTTTACTGAATCCCTTCTTATGGACGATGAAACACAGAAATTGCATCGGAATTAAATACAAAAGGCACAATAACGACTCAAGTACAAGAAGACTGGCTCTTCTTACTGTCTATGTTTTGAACCTTTCCTGTGAGACCAGTTTTAGATTCCGATGCTTGACTTCAGGTTAACTGTATCCCTTGGACCTTCTTATTGACGATGGAACACAGACATTGCATCGGAATTAAATACTAAAGGCACATTGCCGACTTAATTATAAGAAAACTGACTCTTCTTACTGTTTATGCTTGGAACCATTCCTGTGACACTAGTTACAGATTCCAATGTTTCACTTCAGGTTTACTGTCTCCCTTCAACCTTCTTATTGACGATGAAACACAGAAATTGCATCGGAATTAAATAGAAAAAGCACAATGCCGACTTAAGTACAAGGAAACTGACTCTTCTTACTGACTATGCTTTGAACCTCTCCTGTGACACTAGTTATAGATTCTGATGCTTCTCTTCCGGTTTACTGTATCCCTCTGACCGTCCTATTGACGATTAAACACCGAAATTGCACCGGAATTAAATACAAAAGGCACAATGCCGACTCAAGTACAAGAAGACTGGCTCTTCTTACTGTCTATGATTTGAACGTTTCCTGTGAGACCTGTTTTGGATTCCGATGCTTCACTTCAGGTTTACTGTAAACCCTGGACCATTTTATTGACGACGAAACACGGAAATTGCATCGGAATTAAATAGAAAAGGCACAATGCCGACTTAAGTACAAGAAAACTGACTCTTCTTACTGTCTATGTTTTGAACCATTCCTGTGACGCTAGTTATGGATTCCGATGCTTCACTTCAGGTTTACTGTATCCCTCTCACCTTCTTAATGACGATGAAACACAGAAATTGCATGGGAATTAAATACAAAAGCACAATGCCGACTTAATTGTAAGAAAACTGACTCCTCTTACTGTCTATCCTTTGAACGCTTCTTGTGACACTAGTTATAGATTCCGATGCTTCACTTCAGGTTTACTGTATCCCTTCTTATTGACGATGAAACACAGAAATTGCATCGGAATTAAATACAAAAGGCACAATGCCGACTCAAGTACAAGTAAACTGACTCTTCTTACTGTCTATGATTTGAACCATTTGTGTGACACTAGTTATAGTTTCCGATGGTTCACTTCAGGTTTACCGTATGCCTCTGACCTTCTTAATGACGTCGAAACACAGAAATTGCATCGGAATTAAATAGAAAAGCACAATGCCGACTCAAGTCCAAGAAGACTGGCTCTTCTTACTGTCTATGTTTTGAACCTTTCCTGTGAGACCGGTTTTAGATTCCAATGCTTCACTTCAGGTTTACTATATCCCTTGGACCTTTTTACTGACGACGAATCACAGAAACTGCATCGGAATTAAATAGAAAAGGCACAATGCCGACTGAAGTACATGAAAATTGACTCTTCTTACTGTCTATGATTTGAACCATTCCTGTGAGACTAGTTATAGATTCCGATGCATCACTTCAGGTTTACTGTATCCCTTTGACCTTCTTATTGACGATGAAACACAGAAATTGCATCGGAATTAAATACAAAAGGCACAATGCCGACTTAAGTACAAGAAACTGACTCTTCTTACTGTCTATGCTTTGAACCATTCCTGTGACACTAGATATAGATTCCGATGTTTCACTTCAGGTGTACTGTATTCCTCTGACCTTCTTATTGACGATGAAACACAGAAATTGCATCGGAATTAAATACAAAAGGCACAATGCCGACTCAAGTACAAGTAAACTGACTCTTCTTACTGTCTATGATTTGAACCATTTGTGTGACACTAGTTATAGTTTCCGATGGTTCACTTCAGGTTTACCGTATGCCTCTGACCTTCTTAATGACGTCGAAACACAGAAATTGCATCGGAATTAAATAGAAAAGCACAATGCCGACTCAAGTCCAAGAAGACTGGCTCTTCTTACTGTCTATGTTTTGAACCTTTCCTGTGAGACCGGCTGTAGATTCCAATGCTTCACTTCAGGTTTACTGTATCCCTTGGACCTTCTTATTGACGACGAAACACAGAAACTGCATCGGCATTAAATTGAAAAGGCACAATGCCGACTTAAGTACATGACAACTGACTCTTCTTACTGTCTATGTTTTGAACAATTCCCGTGAGACTAGTTATAGATTCCGGTGCATCACTTCAGGTTTACTGAATCCTTCTGATCTTCTTATTGACGATGAAACACAGAAATTGCATCTGAATTAAATACAATAGGCACAATGCCAACTCTAGTACAAGAAGACTGGCTCTTCTTACTGTCTATGTTTTGAACCTTTCCTGTGAGACCGGCTGTAGATTCCAATGCTTCACTTCAGGTTTACTGTATCCCTTGGACTTTCTTATTGACGACGAAACACAGAAATTGCATCGTAATTAAATAGAAAAGGTACAATGCCGACATAAGGACACGGAAACTGACTCTTCTTACGGCCTACGTTTGAATCATTCCTGTGACACTAGTTATAGATTCTGATGCTTCACTTCAGGTTTACTGTATCCCTCTGACCGTCCTATTGACGATGAAACACAGAAATTGCACCGGAATTAAATACAAAAGGCACAATGCCGACCCAAGTACAAGAAGACTGGCTCTTCTTACTGTCTATGATTTGAACCTTTCCTGTGTGGCCTGTTTTGGATTCTGATGCTTCACTTGAGGTTTACTGCAATCCTTGGACCATCTTATTGACGTCGAAACACGGAAATTGCATCGGAATTAAATAGAAAAGGCACAATGCCGACTTAAGTACAAGAAAACTGACACTTCTTACTGTCTATGTTTTGAACCATTCCTGTGACACTAGTTATGGATTCCGATGCTTCACTTCAGGTTTACTGTATCCCTTTCACCTTCTTATTGACGATGAAACACAGAAATTGCATCGTAATTTAATAGAAAAGGCACAATGCCGACTTAATTATAAGAAAACTGACTCCTCTTACTGTCTATGCTTTGAACCATTCTTGTGGCACTAGTTATAGATTCCAATGCTTCACTTCAGGTTCACTGTATCCCTTCTTATTGACGGTGAAACACAGAAATTGCATCGGAATTAAATACAAAAGGCACAATGCCGACTTCAGTACAAGTAAACTGACTCTTCTTACTGTCTATGATTTGAACCATTTGTGTGACACTAGTTATAGATTCCGATGAGTCACTTCAGGTTTACTGTATGCCTCTGACCTTCTTATTGACGACGAAACACAGAAATTGCAGCGGAATTAAATAGAAAAGCACAATGCCGACTCAAGTACAAGAAGACTGGCTCTTCTTACTGTCTATGTTTGAACCTTTCCGGTGAGACCGGTTTTATATTCCAATGCTTCACTTCAGGTTTACTATATCCCGTGGACCTTCTTACTGACGACGAAACACAGAAACTGCATCGGAATTAAATAGAAAAGCACAATGCCGACTTAAGTACATGAAAACTGACTCTTCATACTGTCTATGATTTGAACCATTCCTGTGAGACTAGTTATAGTTTCCGATGCATCACTTCAGGTTTACTGTATCCCTTTGACCTTCTTATTGACGCTCAAACACAGAAATTGCATCGGAATTAAATACAAAAGGCACAATGCCGACTTAAGTACAAGAAAACTGACTCTTCTTACTGTCTATGCTTTGAACCATTCCTGTGACACTAGTTATACATTCCGATGCTTCACTTCTGTTTTACTGTATCCTCTGAGCTTCTTATTGACGATCAAACACAGAAATTGCATCGGAATTAAATACAAAAGGCACAATGCCGACTTAAGTACAAGTAAACTGACTCTTCTTACTGTCTATGATTTGAACCATTTGTGTGACACTAGTTATAGATTCCGATGCTTCACTTCAGGTTTACTGTAACCCTCTGACCTCCTTATTGACAATGAAACACAGAAATTGCATCGGAATTGAACACAAAAGGCACAATGACGACTTAAGTACAAGAAGACTGACTCTTCTTACTGTCTATGTTTGAACCATTCCGGTGACACTAGTTATAGATTCCGATGCTTCACTTCCGGTTCACTGTATCCCTCTGACCTTATTGACAACGAAACACAGAAATTGTATCGGAATTAAATACAAAAGGCACAATGCCGACTTAAGTACAAGAAAATTGACTCTTCTTATTGTCTATGCTTTGAACCATTCCTGTGACACTAGTTATAAATTCGAAAGCTTCACTTCAGGTTTACTGTATCCCTCTGACCTTCTTATTGACGATGAAACACAGAAATTGCATCGGAATTAAATTTAAAAGGCACAATGCCAACTTAAGTACAAGAAAACTGACTCTTCTTACTGTCTATGATTTAAACCATTCCTGTGACACTAGTTATAGATTCCGATACTTCACTTCAGGTTTACTGTATCCCTCTGACCTTCTTATTGACGATGAAACGCAGAAATTGCATCGAAATTAAATACCAAAGGTACAATGCCGACTTAAGTACAATAAAACTGACTCTTCTTACTGTCTATATTTTGAACCATTCCTGTGACACTTGTTATAGATTCCGATGCTTTACTTTAGGTTTACTGTATCCGCCTGAGCTTTTTATTGATGATGAAACACAGAAATTGCATCGGAATTAAATACAAAAGGCACAATGCTGACTTAAGTACAAGGAAACTGTCTCTTCTTACTGTCCGTGTTTTGAACCATTCCTGTGACAATAGTTATAGATTCCGATGCTTTACTTCAGGTTTACTGTAACCCTTGGCCCTTCGTATTGACGACGAAACACAGAAAGTGCATCGGAATTAAATAGAAAAGGCACAATGCCTACTTAAGTACAAGAAAACTGACTCTTCTTACTGTCTATGTTTTGAACCATTCCTGTGAAACTAGTTATAGATTCCGATGCTTCACTTCAGGTTTGCTGGATACCTCTGACCGTCTTATTGTCGATGAAACACAGAAATTGCTTCGGAATTAAATACAACAGTCACATTAACGGCTCAAGTACATGAAGACTGGCTCTTCTTACTGTCTAGGTTTTGAACCTTTCCTTTGAGACCAGTTTTAGATTCCGATGGTTGACTTCAGGTTTACTGTATCCCTTGGACCTTCTTATTGACGATGAAACACAGAAATTGCATCGGAATGAAATACAAAAGGCACAATGCAGACTTAAGTACAAGTAAATTGACTCTTCTTATTGTCTATGTTTTGTACCATTCCTGTGACACTAGTTATAGTTTCTGATGCCTCACTTCAGGTTTACTGTATCCCACTGACCTTCTTATTGACGATGAAACACAGAAATTACATCGGAATGAAACACAAAACGCAGAATGCCGACTTAAGTACAAGTGAACTGACTCTTCTAACTGTTTATGTGTTGAACCATTCCTGTGACACTAGTTATAGATTCCGATGCCTCACTACAAGTTTACTGTATCCCTCTGACCTACTTATTGACGATGAAACACAGAAATTGCATCGGAATTAAATACAAATGGCACAATGCCAATTTAAGTACAAGTTAACTGACTCTACTTACTGTCTATGTTTTGAAGTATTCCTGTGACACTAGTTATAGATTCCGATGCTCACTTCAGGTTTACTGTATCCCTCTGACCGTCTTATTGAAGAGGAAACACAGAAATTGCATCGGAATTAAATACAAAAGGCACAATGCCGACTTAAGTACAAGAAAACTGACTCTTCTTCCTGTCTATGTTTTGAACCATTCCTGTGACACAAGTTATATATTCCGATGCTTCACTTCAGGTATACTGTATCCCTCTGACCTTCTTATTGACGATGAAACACAGATATTTCATCGGCATTAAATACAAAAGGCACAATGCCGACTTAAGTGCAAGAAAACTGACTCTTCTTACTGTCTTTGCTTTGAACCATTCCTGTGACATTAGTTATAGATTCCGAAGCTTCACTTCAGGTGTGCTGTATCCCTCTTACCTTCTTATTGACGATGAAACACAGAAATTGCATCGAAATTAAATACAAAAGGCACAATGCCGACTTAAGTACAAGTAAACTGACTCTTCTTACTGTCGATGCTTTGAACCATTCCTGTGACACTAGTTATAGATTCCGATGCTTCACTTCAGGTTTACTGGATCCCTCTGACCTTCTTATTGACGATGACACACAGAAATTGCATCGCAATTAAATACAAAAAGCACAATGCCGACTTAAGTACAAGAAAACTGACTCTTCTTACACTCTATGTTTTTAACCATTCCTGTGACACTAGTTATAGATTCCGATGCTTCACTTCAGGTTTACTGTATCCCTCTGCCCTTCTTATTGACGATGAAACACAGAAATTGCATCGGAATTAAATTCATAAGGCACAATGCCAACTTAAATATAAAAAAACTGACTCTTCTTACTGTCTATGTTTTGAACCATTCCTGTGACACTAGTTATAGATTCCGATACTTCACTTCAGGTTTACTGTATCCCTCTGACCTTCTTATTGACGACGAAACACAGATACTGCATCTGAATCAAATTGAAAAGGCACAATGCCGACTTATGTACATGAAAACCGACTCTTCTTACTATCTATGTTTTGAACCATTCCTGTGACACTAGTTCAAGATTCCGATGGTTCACTTCAGGTTTACTGTATCCCTCTGGCCTTCTTATTGACGATGAAACACCGAAATTGCATCGGAATTAAATATAAAAGGCACAATACCGACTCTAGTACAAAAAGACTGGCTCTTCTTACTGTCTATGTTTTGAACGTTTCCTGTGAGACCGGTTTCAGATTCCGATGCCTCACTACAGGTTTACTGTATCCCTTGGACCTTCTTATTGACGACGAAACACAGAAATTGCATCGGAATTCAATAGAAAAGGTACAATGCCGACTTAAGCACACGGAAACTGATTCTTCTTACTGTCTATGTTTGAACCATTCCTGTGACACTAGTTATAGATTCTGATGCTTCACTTCAGGTTTACTGTATCCCTCTGACCGTCTTATTGACGATGAAACACAGAAATTGCACCGGAATTAAGTACAAATGGCACAATGCCGACTCAAGTACAAGAAGACTGGCTCTTCTTACTGACTATGATTTGAACCTATCCAGAGAGACCGGTTTTAGATTCCGATGCTTCACTTCAGGTATACTGTAATCCTTGGACCTTCTTATTGACGACGAAACACAGAAATTGCATCGGAATTAAATTTAAAAGGCACAATGCCAACTTAAGTACAAGGAAACTGACTGTTCTTACTGTCTATGATTTGAACCATTCCTGTGATCCTTGTTATAGATTCCGATACTTCACTTCAGGTTCAATGTATCCCTCTGACCTTCTTATTGACGATGAAACACAGAAATTGCATCGAAATTAAATATAAAAGGCACAATGCCGACTTAAGTACAAGAAAACTGACTCTTCTTACGGTCTATAATTTGAACCATTCCTGTGACACTTGTTATAGATTCCGATGCCTCACTTCAGGTTTACTGTATCCCTCTGACCTTCTTATTGACGATGAAACACAGAAATTGCATCGGAATTATATACAAAAGGCACAATGCCTACCTAAGTACAAGGAAACTGACTCTTCTTACTGTCTGTGTTTTGAACCATTCCTGTGACACTAAATACAGATTCCGATGCTTCACTTCAGGTTTACTGTATCCCTCTGACCTTCTTATTGACGATGAAACACAGAAATTGCATCGGAATTAAGTACAAAAGGAACAATGCCAACTTAAGTACAAGAAAACAGACTCTTCTTACTGTCTATGTTTTGAACCTTTCCTGTGAGACAGGTTTTAGATTCCGATGCTTCACTTCAGGTTTACTGTATCCCTTGGCCCTTCTTATTGACGACTAAACAAAGAAAGTGCATCGGAATTAAATAGAAAAGGCACAATGCCGACTTAAGTAAGAGAAAACTGACTCTTCTTACTGTTTATGTTTTGAACCATTCCTGTGAAACTAGTTTTAGATTCCGATGCTTCACTTCAGGTTTGCTGTATCCCTCTGACCGTCTTATTGACGATGAAACACAGAAATTGCATCGGAATTATAAACAAAAGGCACAATGCCGCCTCAAGTACGAGACGACTGGCTCTTCTTACTGTCTATGTTTTGAACCTTTTATGTGAGACCGGTTTTAGATTCCGATGCTTCACTTCAGGTTTACTGTATCCCTTGCAATTTCTTTTTGACGACGAAACATAGAAATTGCATCGGATTTAAATAGAAATAGCACAATGCCGGGTTAAGTACAAGAAAACTGACTCTTCTTACTGTCTATGGTTTGAACCATTCCTGTGACACTAGTTATAGATTCCAATGCATCTCTTCAGGGTTACTGTATCCCTCTGACCTTCTTATTGACGATGAAACACAGAAATTGCATCGGAATTAAATACAAAATGGCACAATGCCGACTTAAGTACAAGTAAACTGACTCTTCTTACTGTCTATGATTTGAACCTCTCCTGTGAGACCGGTTTTAGATTCCGATGCTTCACTTCAGGTTTACTGTAACGCTTGGCCCTTCTTATTGACGACGAAACACAGAAAGTGCATCGGAATTAGATACAAAAGGCACAATGTCGACTAAAGTACAAGAAACTGACTCTTCTTACTGTCTAAGTTTTGAACCATTCCTGTGACACTAGTTATAGATTCCGATGCTTCACTTCAGGTTAGCTGTATCCCTCTGACCATCTTATTGACGATGAATCACAAAAATTGCATCGGAATTGGAAACAAAAGACTCAATGCCGACTCAAGTTCAAGAAGACTGGCCCTCCTTACTGTCTATGTTTTGAACCTTTCCTGTGAGACCGGTTTTAGATTCCGATGCTTCACTTCTGGTTTACTGTATCCCTTGACCCTTCTTATTGACGACGAAACACCGAAATTGCATCGGAATTAAATAGAAAAGGCACAATGCCGACTTAATTATTAGAGTACTGACTCTTCTTACGGTCTATGCTTTGAACCATTCCTGTCACTCTAGTTATAGGTTCCAATGCTTCACTTCAGGATTACTGTTTCGCTCTGACCTTCTTATTGACGATGGAACACAGAAATTGCATCGGAATTAAACACAAAAGGCACAATGCCGACTTAAGTACAAGTAAACTGACTCTTCTTACTGTCTATGTTTTGAACCATTCCTGTGACATTAGTTATAGATTCCGATGCTTCACTTCAGGTTTACTTTAACCCTCTGACCTTCTTACTGGCGAAGAAACACAGAAATTGCATCCCTATTATATACAAAAAGCTCAATGCCGACTTAAGTACAAGAAAATTGACTCTTCTTACTGTCTATGTTTTGCACCACTCGTGTGACACTAGTTACGGATTCCGATGCTTCACTTCAGGTTTACTGTATCCCTCTGACCTTCTTATTGACGATGAAACACAGAAATTGCCTCGGAATGAAATACAAAACTCACAATGCCAACTTAAGTACAAGTAAACTGACTCTTCTTACTGTCTATGTTTTGAACCATTCCTGGGACACTAGTTATAGATACCGATGCTTCACAACACGTTTACTGTATCCCTCTGACCATCTTATTGACGATGAAACACAGAAAATGCATTGGAATACAAACAAAAGGCACAATGCCGACTTAAGTACAAGAAGACTGACTCTTCATACTGTCTATGTTTTGAACCATTCCTGTCACTCTAGTTATAGGTTCCAATGCTTCACTTCAGGTTTACTGTATCGCTTGGCCCTTCATATTGACGACGAAACACAGAAAGTGCATCGGAATTAAATACAAAAGGCACAATGCCGACTCAAGTACAGGAAGATTGGCTCTTCTTACTGTCTATGTTTTGAACCTTTCCTGTGAGACCGGCTGTAGATTCCAATGCTTCACTTCAGGTTTACTGTATCCCTCAGACCTTCTTATTGACGACGAATCACTGAAACTGCATCGGAATTAAATTGAAAAGGCACAATGCCGACTTAAGTACATGAAAACTTACTCTTCTTACTGTCTATGTTTTGAATCATTCCTGTGTCAATAGTTATAGATTCCGATGCTCACTTCAGGTTTCCTGTATCACTCGGACCGCCTTATTGACGATGAAACACAGAAATTGCATCGTATTAAATACAAAAGGCACAATGCCGACTTAATTATAAGAAAATTGACTCTTCTTACTGTCTACGCTCTGAACCATTCCTGTGACATTAGTTATAGATTCTGATGCATCACTTCAGGTTTACTGTATCTCTCTGACCTACTTATTGACTATGAAACACAGAAATTACATCGGAATTAAATACAAAAGGCTAAATGCCGACTTAAGTACCAGTAAACTGACCCTTCTTACTGTCTATGATTTCAACCAATTATGTGACACTAGTTATAGATTCCGATGCTTCACTTCAGGTTTACCGTAACCCTCTGACCTTCTTATTGACAATGAAACACAGAAATTGCATCGGAATTAAATACAAAAGGCACAATGCCGACTTAAGTACAAGAAGACAGACTCTTTTACTGTCTATGTTTTGAACCATTCCGGTGACACTAGTTATAGATTCCGATGCTTCACTTCAGGTTCACTATATCCCACTGACCTTGTTATTGACGATGAAACACAGAAATTGCATCGGAATTAAATACAAAAGGCACAAGGCCGACTTAAGTACAAGAAAACTGACTCTTCTTATTGTCTATGTTTTGAACCATTCCTGTGACACTAGTTGTACATTCCGATGCTTCACTTTAGGTTTACTGTATCCCTCTGACCGTCTTATTGACCATGAAACACAGAAAATGCATCGGAATTAAATACAAAAGGCACAGTGCCGACTTAATTATAAGAAAACTGACCCGTCTTACTGTTTATACTTTGAACCATTCCTGTGACACTAGTTATGGATTCCGATGCTTCACTTCAGGTTTACTGTATTCCTCTGACCTTCTTATTGTTGACGAAACACAGAAATTGCATCGGAATTAAATAGAAAAGCACAATGCCGACTTAAGTACAAGGAAACTGACTCTTCTTACTGACTATGCTTTGAACCACTCCTGTGACACTAGTTATAGATTCCGATGCTTCACTTAAGGTTTACTGTATCCCTCTGACCGTCTTATTGACCATGAAACACAAAAAATGCATCGGAATTAATTACAAAAGGCACAGTGCCGACTTAATTATAAGAAAACTGACCCTTCTTACTGTTTATACTTTGAACCATTCCTGTGACACTAGTTATGGATTCCGATGCTTCACTTCGGGTTTGCTGTATCCCTCTGACCTTCTTATTGACGATGAAACACAGAAATTGCATCGGAATTAAATACAAAATGCTCAATAACGACTAAAGTACAAGAAGACTGGCTCTTCTTACTGTCTATGTTTTGAACCTTTCCTGTTAGACCGGTTTTGGATTCCAATGCTTCACTTCAGGTTTACTGTATCCCTTGGACCTTCTTATTGACGACGAAACACAGAAACTGCATCGGAATTAAATTGAAAAGGCACAGTGCCGACATAAGTACATAAAAACTGACTCTTCTTACTGTCTATGTTTTGAACCATTCCTGTGAGACTAGTTATAGACTCCGGTGCATCACTTCAGGTTTACTGAATCCCTCTGACGTCTTATTGACGATGAAACACAGAAATTGCATTGGAATCCAAAAAAAAGTAACAATGCCGACTTAAGTACATGAAGACTGACTCTTCTTACTGTCTATGTATTGAACCATTCCTGTGACACCAGTTATAGATTCCGATGGTTCACTTCAGGTTTACTGTATCCCTCTGACCTTATTGACGATGAAACACAGAAATTGCATCAGAATTAAATACAAAAGGCACAATTCCGACTCTAGTACAAGAAGACTGGCTCTTTTTACTGTCTATGTTTTGAACCTTTCCTGTGAGACCGGTTTTAGATTCCGATGCTTCACTACAGATTTGCTGTATCCCTTGGACCTTCTTATTGACGACGAAACACAGAAATTGCATGGGAATTAAATACAAAAGCACAATGCCGACTTAATTGTTAGAAAACTGACTCCTCTTACTGTCTATCCTTTGAACGCTTCTTGTGACACTAGTTATAGATTCCGATGCTTCACTTCAGGTTCACTGTATCCCTTCTTATTGACGATGAAACACAGAAATTGCATCGGAATTAAATACAAAAGGCACAATGCCGACTCAAGTACAAGTAAACTGACTCTTCTTACTGTCTATGATTTGAACCATTTGTGTGACACTAGTTATAGATTCCGATGGTTCACTTCAGGTTTACCGTATGCCTCTGACCTTCTTAATGACGACGAAACACAGAAATTGCATCGGAATTAAATAGAAAAGCACAATGCCGACTCAAGTCCAAGAAGACTGGCTCTTCTTACTGTCTATGTTTTGAACCTTTCCTGTGAGACCGGTTTTAGATTCCAATGCTTCACTTCAGGTTTACTATATCCCTTGGACCTTTTTACTGACGACGAATCACAGAAACTGCATCGGAATTAAATAGAAAAGGCACAATGCCGACTGAAGTACATGAAAATTGACTCTTCTTACTGTCTATGTTTTGAACCATTCCTGTGAGACTAGTTATAGATTCCGATGCATCACTTCAGGTTTACTGTATCCCTTTGACCTTCTTATTGACGATGAAACACAGAAATTGCATCGGAATTAAATACAAAAGGCACAATGCCGACTTAAGTACAAGAAAACTGACTCTTCTTACTGTCTATGCTTTGAACCATTCCTGTGACACTAGTTATCCATTCCGATGCTTCACTTCAGTTTTAGTGTATCCCTCTGAGCTTCGTATTGACGATCAAACACAGAAATTGCATCGGAATTAAATACAAAAGGCACAATGCACACTCAAGTACAAGAAGACTGGCTTTTCTTACTGTCTATGTTTTGAACCTTTCCTGTGAGACCAGTTTTATATTCCGATGCTTCACTTCAGGTTTACTGTATCCCTTGGCCCTTCTTATTGACGACGAAACACAGAAATTGCGTCGGAATTATATAGAAAAGGCACAATGCCGACTTAAGTACAAGAAAACTGACTCTCCTTACAGTCTATATTTTGAACCATTCCTGTGACACTAGTTATACATTCCGATGCTTCACTTCAGGTTTGCTGTATCACTCTGACCATCTTATTGACGATGAAAAACAGAAATGGCTTCGGAATGAAACACAAAACGCACAATGCCAACTTAAGTACAGATAAACTGACTCTTCTTACTGTCTATGTTTTGAACCATTCCTGTGACCCTAGTTATAGATTCCGATGCTTCACTACAGGTTTACTGTATCCCTCTGACCTTCTTAATGACGATGAAACACAGAAATTGCATCGGAATTATATACAAAAGGCACAATGCCAAATTAAGTACAAGTAAACTCACTCTACTTACTGTCTATGTTTTGAACTATTCCTGTGACACTAGTTATAGATTCCGATGCTTCACTACAGGTTCACTGTATCCCTCTGACCTTCTTATTGACGACGAAACACAGACATTGCATCGGAATTAAATACAAAAGGCACAATGCTGACTTAATTATAAGAAAACTGAATCTTCTTACTGTCTATGCTTTGAACCATTCCTGTGACACTAGATATAGATTCCGATGTTTCACTTCAGGTGTACTGTATTCCTCTGACCTTCTTATTGACGATGAAACACAGATATTACATCGGAATTAAATACAAAAGGCACAATAACGACTCAAGAACTAGAAGACTGGCTCTTCTTACTGTCTATGTTTTGAACCTTTCTTGTGAGACCGGCTGTAGATTCAAATGCTTCACTTCAGGTTTACTGTATCCCTTGGACCTTCTTATTGACGACGAAACACAGAAACTGCATCGGAATTAAATTGAAACGGCACAATGCCGACTTAAGTACATGACAACTGACTCTTCTTACTGTCTATGTATTGAACCATTCCTGTGACACCAGTTATAGATTCCGATGGTTCACTTCAGGTTTACTGTATCCCTCTGACCTTATTGACGATGAAACACAGAAATTGCATCGGAATTAAATACAAAAGGCACAATTCCGACTCTAGTACAAGAAGACTGGCTCTTTTTACTGTCTATGTTTTGAACCTTTCCTGTGAGACCGGTTTTAGATTCCGATGCTTCACTACAGATTTGCTGTATCCCTTGGACCTTCTTATTGACGACGAAACACAGAAATTGCATGGGAATTAAATACAAAAGCACAATGCCGACTTAATTGTAAGAAAACTGACTCCTCTTACTGTCTATCCTTTGAACGCTTCTTGTGACACTAGTTATAGATTCCGATGCTTCACTTCAGGTTCACTGTATCCCTTCTTATTGACGATGAAACACAGAAATTGCATCGGAATTAAATACAAAAGGCACAATGCCGACTCAAGTACAAGTAAACTGACTCTTCTTACTGTCTATGATTTGAACCATTTGTGTGACACTAGTTATAGATTCCGATGGTTCACTTCAGGTTTACCGTATGCCTCTGACCTTCTTAATGACGACGAAACACAGAAATTGCATCGGAATTAAATAGAAAAGCACAATGCCGACTCAAGTCCAAGAAGACTGGCTCTTCTTACTGTCTATGTTTTGAACCTTTCCTGTGAGACCGGTTTTAGATTCCAATGCTTCACTTCAGGTTTACTATATCCCTTGGACCTTTTTACTGACGACGAATCACAGAAACTGCATCGGAATTAAATAGAAAAGGCACAATGCCGACTGAAGTACATGAAAATTGACTCTTCTTACTGTCTATGTTTTGAACCATTCCTGTGAGACTAGTTATAGATTCCGATGCATCACTTCAGGTTTACTGTATCCCTTTGACCTTCTTATTGACGATGAAACACAGAAATTGCATCGGAATTAAATACAAAAGGCACAATGCCGACTTAAGTACAAGAAAACTGACTCTTCTTACTGTCTATGCTTTGAACCATTCCTGTGACACTAGTTATCCATTCCGATGCTTCACTTCAGTTTTAGTGTATCCCTCTGAGCTTCGTATTGACGATCAAACACAGAAATTGCATCGGAATTAAATACAAAAGGCACAATGCACACTCAAGTACAAGAAGACTGGCTCTTCTTACTGTCTATGTTTTGAACCTTTCCTGTGAGACCAGTTTTATATTCCGATGCTTCACTTCAGGTTTACTGTATCCCTTGGCCCTTCTTATTGACGACGAAACACAGAAATTGCGTCGGAATTATATAGAAAAGGCACAATGCCGACTTAAGTACAAGAAAACTGACTCTCCTTACAGTCTATATTTTGAACCATTCCTGTGACACTAGTTATACATTCCGATGCTTCACTTCAGGTTTGCTGTATCACTCTGACCATCTTATTGACGATGAAAAACAGAAATGGCTTCGGAATGAAACACAAAACGCACAATGCCAACTTAAGTACAAATAAACTGACTCTTCTTACTGTCTATGTTTTGAACCATTCCTGTGACCCTAGTTATAGATTCCGATGCTTCACTACAGGTTTACTGTATCCCTCTGACCTTCTTAATGACGATGAAACACAGAAATTGCATCGGAATTATATACAAAAGGCACAATGCCAAATTAAGTACAAGTAAACTCACTCTACTTACTGTCTATGTTTTGAGCTATTCCTGTGACACTAGTTATAGATTCCGATGCTTCACTACAGGTTCACTGTATCCCTCTGACCTTCTTATTGACGACGAAACACAGACATTGCATCGGAATTAAATACAAAAGGCACAATGCTGACTTAATTATAAGAAAACTGAATCTTCTTACTGTCTATGCTTTGAACCATTCCTGTGACACTAGATATAGATTCCGATGTTTCACTTCAGGTGTACTGTATTCCTCTGACCTTCTTATTGACGATGAAACATAGATATTACATCGGAATTAAATACAAAAGGCACAATAACGACTCAAGAACTAGAAGACTGGCTCTTCTTACTGTCTATGTTTTGAACCTTTCTTGTGAGACCGGCTGTAGATTCAAATGCTTCACTTCAGGTTTACTGTATCCCTTGGACCTTCTTATTGACGACGAAACACAGAAACTGCATCGGAATTAAATTGAAACGGCACAATGCCGACTTAAGTACATGACAACTGACTCTTCTTACTGTCTATGTTTTGAACAATTCCTGTGAGACTAGTTATAGATTCCGGTGCATCACTTCAGGTTTACTGAATCCTTCTGATCTTCTTATTGACGATGAAACACAGAAATTGCATCTGAATTAAATACAAAAGGCACAATGATAACTCTAGTACAAGAAGACTGGCTCTTCTTACCGTTTATGTCTTGAACCTTTCCTGTGAGACCGGTTTTAGATTCCGATGCATCACTAATGATTTACTGTATCCCTTGGACTTTCTTATTGACGACGAAACACAGAAATTGCATCGGAATTAAATAGAAAAGGTACAATGCCGACTTATGGACACGGAAACTGACTCTTCTTACGGCCTACGTTTGAATCATTCCTGTGACACTAGTTACAGATTCTGATGCTTCACTTCAGGTTTACTGTATCCCTCTGACCGTCCTATTGACGATGAAACACAGAAATTGCACCGGAATTAAATACAAAAGGCACAATGCCGACTCAAGTACAAGAAGACTGGCTCTTCTTACTGTCTATGATTTGAACCTTTCCTGTGAGACTGTTTTGGATTCTGATGCTTCACTTCAGGTTTACTGCAATCCTTGGACCATCTTATTGACGACGAAACACGGATATTGCATCGGAATTAAATAGAAAAGGCACAATGCCGACTTAAGTACAAGAAAACTGACACTTCTTACTGTCTATGTTTTGAACCATTCCTGTGACACTAGTTATGGATTCCGATGCTTCACTTCAGGTTTACTGAATCCCTCTCACCTTTTTATTGACGATGAAACACAGAAATTGCATCGTAATTTAATAGAAAAGGCACAATGCCGACTTAATTATAAGAAAACTGACTCCTTTTACTGTCTATGCTTTGAACCATTCTTGTGGCACTAGCTATAGATTCCAATGCTTCACTTCAGGTTCACTGTATCCCTTCTTATTGACGGCGAAACACAGAAATTGCATCGGAATTAAATACAAAAGGCACAATGCCGACTTCAGTACAAGTAAACTGACTCTTCTTAAGGTCTATGATTTGAACAATTTGTGTGACACTAGTTATAGATTCCGATGGTTCACTTCAGGTTTACTGTATGCCTCTGACCTTCTTATTTACGACGTAACACAGAAATTGCAGCGGAATTAAATAGAAAAGCACAATGCCGACTCAAGTACAAGAAGACTGGCTCTTCTTACTGTCTATGTTTTGAACCTTTCCTGTGAGACCGGTTTTATATTCCAATGCTTCACTTCAGGTTTACTATATCCCGTGGACCTTCTTACTGACGACGAAACACAGAAACTGCATCGGAATTAAATAGAAAAGCACAATGCCGACTTAAGTACATGAAAACTGACTCTTCATACTGTCTATGATTTGAACCATTCCTGTGAGACTAGTTATAGTTTCCGATGCATCACTTCAGGTTTACTGTATCCCTTTGACCTTCTTATTGACGCTCAAACACAGAAATTGCATCGGAATTAAATACAAAAGGCACAATTCCGACTTAAGTACAAGAAAACTGACTCTTCTTACTGTCTATGCTTTGAACCATTCCTGTGACACTAGTTATACATTCCGATGCTTCACTTCTGTTTTACTGTATCCTCTGAGCTTCTTATTGACGATCAAACACAGAAATAGCATCGGAATTAAATACAAAAGGCACAATGCCGACCTAAGTACAAGTAAACTGACTCTTCTTACTGTCTATGATTTGAACCATTTGTGTGACACTAGTTATAGATTCCGATGCTTCACTTCAGGTTTACTGTAACTCTCTGACCATCTTATTGACAATGAAACACAGAAATTGCATCGGAATTGAACACAAAAGGCACAATGACGACTTAAGTACAAGAAGACTGACTCTTCTTACTGTCTATGTTAGAACCATTCCGGTGACACTAGTTGTAGATTCCGATGCTTCACTCCCGTTCACTGTATCCCTCTGACCTTATTGACGACGAAACACAGAAATTGTATCGGAATTAAATACAAAAGGCACAATGCCGACTTAAGTACAAGAAAATTGGCTCTTCTTATTGTCTATGCTTTGAACCATTCCTGTGACACTAGTTATAAATTCGAAAGCCTCACTTCAGGTTTACTGTAACCCTCTGACCTTCTTATTGACGATGAAACGCAGAATTGCATCGGAATGAAACACAAACCGCACAATGCCAACCTAAGTACAAGTAAACTGACTCTCCTTACTGTCTATGTTTTGAACCATTCCTGTGACACTAGTTATAGATTCCGATGCTTCACTACAGGTTTACTGTATCCCTCTGACCTTGTTATTGGCGATGAAACACAGAAATTGCATCGGAATCAAATTTTAAAGGCACAATGCCAACTTAAGTACAAGAAAACTGACTCTTCTTACTGTCTATGATTTGAAACATTTCTGTGACACTAGTTATAGACTTCCGATACTTCACTTCAGGTTTACTGTATCCCTCTGACCTTCTTATTGACGATGAAACACAGAAATTGCATCGAAATTAAATACCAAAGGCACAATGCCGACTTAAGTACAATAAAACTGACTCTTCTTACTGTCTATATTTTGAACCATTCATGTGCCACTTGTTATAGATTCCGATGCTTTACTTTAGGTTTACTGTATCCCTCTGACCTTTTTATTGATGATGAAGCACAGAAATTGCATCGGAATTAAATACAAAAGGCACAATGCCGACTTAAGTACAAGGAAACTGTCTCTTCTTACTGTCCGTGTTTTGAACCATTCCTGTGACAATAGTTATAGATTCCGATGCTTTACTTCAGGTTTACTGTAACCCTTGGCCCTTCGTATTGACGACGAAACACAGAAAGTGCATCGGAATTAAATAGAAAAGGCACAATGCCTACTTAAGTACAAAAAAACTGACTCTTCTTACTGTCTATGTTTTGAACCATTCCTGTGAAACTAGTTATAGATTCCGATGCTTCACTTCAGGTTTGCTGGATACCTCTGACCGTCTTATTGTCGATGAAACACAGAAATTGCATCGGAATTAAATACAAAAGTCACAATAACGGCTCAAGTACATTAAGACTGGCTCTTCTTCATGTCTAGGTTTTGAACCTTTCCTTTGAGACCAGTTTTAGATTCCGATGGTTGACTTCAGGTTTACTGTATCCCTTGGACCTTCTTATTGACGATGAAACACAGAAATTGCATCGGAATGAAATACAAAAGGCACAATGCCGACTTGGGTACAAGTAAATTGACTCTTCTTATTGTCTATGTTTTGTACCATTCCTGTGACACTAGTTATAGATTCTGATGCCTCACTTCAGGTTTACTGTATCCCACTGACCTTCTTATTGACGATGAAACACAGAAATTACATCGGAATGAAACACAAAACGCACAATGCCGACTTAAGTACAAGTGAACTGACTCTTCTAACTGTTTATGTGTTGAACCATTCCTGTGACACTAGTTATAGATTCCGATGCCTCACTACAGGTTTACTGTATCCCTCTGACCTACTTATTGACGATGAAACACAGAAATTGCATCGGAATTAAATACAAAAGGCACAATGCCAATTTAAGTACAAGTAAACTGACTCTACTTACTGTCTATGTTTTGAAGTATTCCTGTGACACTAGTTATAGATTCCGATGCTTCACTTCAGCTTTACTGTATCCCTCTGACCGTCTTATTGACGAGGAAACACAGAAATTGCATCGGAATTAAATACAAAAGGCACAATGCCGACTTAAGTACAAGAAAACTGACTCTTCTTACTGTCTATGTTTTGAACCATTCCTGTGACACAAGTTATAGATTCCGATGCTTCACTTCAGGTTTACTGTATCCCTCTGACCTTCTTATTGACGATGAAACACAGAAATTTCATCGGCATTAAATACAAAAGGCACAATGCCGACTTAAGTGCAAGAAAACTGACTCTTCCTACTGTCTTTGCTTTGAACCATTCCTGTGACATTAGTTATAGATTCCGAAGCTTCACTTCAGGTTTGCTGTATCCCTCTGACCTTCTTATTGACGATGAAACACAGAAATTGCATCGAAATTAAATACAAAAGGCACAATGCCGACTTAAGTACAAGTAAACTGACTCTTCTTACTGTCGATGTTTTGAACCATTCCTGTGACACTAGTTATAGATTCCGATACTTCACTTCAGGTTTACTGTATCCCTCTGCCCTTCTTATTGACGATGAAACACAGAAATTGCATCGGAATTAAATTAAAAAGGCACAATGCCAACTTAAGTATAAAAAAACTGACTCTTCTTACTGTCTATGTTTTGAACCATTCCTGTGACACTAGTTATAGATTCCGATACTTCACTTCAGGTTTACTGTATCCCTCTGACCTTCTTATTGACGACGAAACACAGAAACTGCATCTGAATCAAATTGAAAAGGCACAATGCCGACTTATGTACATGAAAACCGACTCTTCTTACTGTCTATGTTTTGAACCATTCCTGTGTCACTAGTTACAGATTCCGATGGTTCACTTCAGGTTTACTGTATCCCTCTGGCCTTCTTATTGACGATGAAACACAGAAATTGCATCGGACTTAAATATAAAAGGCACAATGCCGACTCTAGTACAAAAAGACTGGCTCTTCTTACTGTCTATGTTTTGAACGTTTCCTGTGAGACTGGTTTCAGATTCCGATGCCTCACTACAGGTTTAGTGCAATCCTTGGACCATCTTATTGACGACGAAACACGGAAATTGCATCGGAATTAAATAGAAAAGGCACATTGCCGACTTAAGTACAAGAAAACTGACACTTCTTACTGTCTATGTTTTGAACCATTCCTGTGACACTAGTTATGGATTCCGATGCTTCACTTCAGGTTTACTGTATCCCTCTCACCTTCTTATTGACGATGAAACACAGAAATTGCATCGTAATTTAATAGAAAAGGCACAATGCCGACTTAATTATAAGAAAACTGACTGCTCTTACTGTCTATGCTTTGAACCATTCTTGTGGCACTAGTTATAGATTCCAATGCTTCACTTCAGTTTCACTGTATCCCTTCTTATTGACGGTGAAACACAGAAATTGCATCGGAATTAAATACAAAAGGCACAATGCCGACTTCAGTACAAGTAAATTGACTCTTATACTGTCTATGATTTGAACAATTTGTGTGACACTAGTTATAGATTCCGATGGTTCACTTCAGGTTTACTGTATGCCTCTGACCTTCTTATTGACGACGAAACACAGAAATTGCAGCGGAATTAAATAGAAAAGCACAATGCCGACTCAAGTACAAGAAGACTGGCTCTTCTTACTGTCTATGTTTTGAACCTTTCCTGTGAGACCGGTTTTATATTCCAATGCTTCACTTCAGGTTTACTATATCCCGTGGACCTTCTTACTGACGACGAAACACAGAAACTGCATCGGAATTAAATAGAAAAGCACAATGCCGACTTAAGTACATGAAAACTGACTCTTCATACTGTCTATGATTTGAACCATTCCTGTGAGACTAGTTATAGTTTCCGATGCATCACTTCAGGTTTACTGTATCCCTTTGACCTTCTTATTGACGCTCAAACACAGAAATTGCATCGGAATTAAATACAAAAGGCACAATGCCGACTTAAGTACAAGAAAACTGACTCTTCTTACTGTCTATGCTTTGAACCCTTCCTGTGACACTAGTTATACATTCCGATGCTTCACTTCTGTTTTACTGTATCCTCTGAGCTTCTTATTGACGATCAAACACAGAAATTGCATCGGAATTAAATACAAAAGGCACAATGCCGACTTAAGTACAAGTAAACTGACTCTTCTTACTGTCTATGATTTGAACCATTTGTGTGACACTAGTTATAGATTCCGATGCTTCACTTCAGTTTTACTGTAACCCTCTGACCTTCTTATTGACAATGGAACACAGAAATTGCATCGGAATTGAACACAAAAGGCACAATGACGACTTAAGTACAAGAAGACTGACTCTTCTTACTGTCTATGTTTGAACCATTCCGGTGACACTAGTTATAGATTCCGATGCTTCACTTCCGGTTCACTGTATCCCTCTGACCTTATTGACGATCAAACACAGAAATTGCATCGGAATTAAATACAAAAGGCTCAATGCCGACTTAAGTACAAGTAAACTGACTCTTCTTACTGTCTATGATTTGAACAATTTGTGTGACACTAGTTATACATTCCGATGCTTCACTTCTGTTTTACTGTATCCTCTGAGCTTCTTATTGACGATCAAACACAGAAATTGCATCGGAATTAAATACAAAAGGCACAATGCCGACTTAAGTACAAGAAAATTGACTCTTCTTATTGTCTATGCTTTGAACCATTCCTGTGACACTAGTTATAAATTCGAAAGCCTCACTTCAGGTTTACTGTATCCCTCTGACCTTCTTATTGACGATGAAACGCAGAATTGCATCGGAATGAAACACAAACCGCACAATGCCAACCTAAGTACAAGTAAACTGACTCTCCTTACTGTCTATGTTTTGAACCATTCCTGTGACACTAGTTTTAGATTCCGATGCTTCACTACAGGTTTACTGAATCCCTCTGACCTTCTTATTGACGATGAAACACAGAAATTGCATCGGAATTAAATTTTAAAGGCACAATGCCAACTTAAGTACAAGAAAACTGACTCTTCTTACTGTCTATGATTTGAACCATTCCTGTGACACTAGTTATAGATTCCGATACTTCACTTCAGGTTTACTGTATCCCTCTGACCTTCTTATTGACGATGAAACACAGAAATTGCATCGAAATTAAATACCAAAGGCACAATGCCGACTTAAGTACAATAAAACTGACTCTTCTTACTGTCTATATTTTGAACCATTCCTGTGACACTTGTTATAGATTCCGATGCTTTACTTTAGGTTTACTGTATCCCTCTGACCTTTTTATTGATGATGAAACACAGAAATTGCATCGGAATTAATTACAAAAGGCACAATGCCGACTTAAGTACAAGGAAACTGTCTCTTCTTACTGTCCGTGTTTTGAACCATTCCTGTGACAATAGTTATAGATTCCGATGCTTTACTTCAGGTTTACTGTAACCCTTGGCCCTTCGTATTGACGACGAAACACAGAAAGTGCATCGGAATTAAATAGAAAAGGCACAATGCCTACTTAAGTACAAGAAAACTGACTCTTCTTACTGTCTATGTTTTGAACCATTCCTGTGAAACTAGTTATAGATTCCGATGCTTCACTTCAGGTTTGCTGGATACCTCTGACCGTCTTATTGTCGATGAAACACAGAAATTGCATCGGAATTAAATACAAAAGTCACAATAACGGCTCAAGTACATTAAGACTGGCTCTTCTTCATGTCTAGGTTTTGAACCTTTCCTTTGAGACCAGTTTTAGATTCCGATGGTTGACTTCAGGTTTACTGTATCCCTTGGACCTTCTTATTGACGATGAAACACAGAAATTGCATCGGAATGAAATACAAAAGGCACAATGCCGACTTAAGTACAAGTAAATTGACTCTTCTTATTGTCTATGTTTTGTACCATTCCTGTGACACTAGTTATAGATTCTGATGCCTCACTTCAGGTTTACTGTATCCCACTGACTTTCTTATTGACGATGAAACACAGAAATTACATCGGAATGAAACACAAAACGCACAATGCCGACTTAAGTACAAGTGAACTGACTCTTCTAACTGTTTATGTGTTGAACCATTCTTGTGACACTAGTTATAGATTCCGATGCCTCACTACAGGTTTACTGTATCCCTCTGACCTACTTATTGACGATGAAACACAGAAATTGCATCGGAATTAAATACAAAAGGCACAATGCCATTTTAAGTACAAGTAAACAGACTCTACTTACTGTCTATGTTTTGAAGTATTCCTGTGACACTAGTTATAGATTCCGATGCTTCACTTCAGCTTTACTGTATCCCTCTGACCGTCTTATTGACGAGGAAACACAGAAATTGCATCGGAATTAAATACAAAAGGCACAATGCCGACTTAAGTACAAGAAAACTGACTCTTCTTACTGTCTATGTTTTGAACCATTCCAGTGACACAAGTTATAGATTCCGATGCATCACTTCAGGTTTACTGTATCCCTCTGACCTTCTTATTGACGATGAAACACAGAAATTTCATCGGCATTAAATACAAAAGGCACAATGCCGACTTAAGTGCAAGAAAACTGACTCTTCTTACTGTCTTTGCTTTGAACCATTCCTGTGACATTAGTTATAGATTCCGAAGCTTCACTTCAGGTTTGCTGTATCCCTCTGACCTTCTTATTGACGATGAAACACAGAAAGTGCATCGAAATTAAATACAAAAGGCACAATGCCGACTTAAGTACAAGTAAACTGACTCTTCTTACTGTCGATGTTTTGAACCATTCCTGTGACACTAGTTATAGATTCCGATGCTTCACTTCAGGTTTACTGGATCCCTCTGACCTTCTTATTGACGATGACACACAGAAATTGCATCGCAATTAAATACAAAAGGCACAATATCGCCTTAAGTACAAGAAAACTGACTCTTCTTACACTCTATGTTTTTAACCATTCCTGTGACACTAGTTATAGATTCCGATGCTTCACTTCAGGTTTACTGAATCCCTCTGCCCTTCTTATTGACGATGAAACACAGATATTGCATCGGAATTAAATTCAAAAGGCACAATGCCAACTTAAGTATAAAAAAACTGACTCTTCTTACTGTCTATGTTTTGAACCATTCCTGTGAAACTAATTATAGATTCCGATACTTCACTTCAGGTTTACTGTATCCCTCTGACCTTCTTATTGACGACGAAACACAGAAACTGCATCTGAATCAAATTGAAAAGGCACAATGCCGACTTATGTACATGAAAACCGACTCTTCTTGCTGTCTATGTTTTGAACCATTCCTGTGACACTAGTTATAGATTTCGATGGTTCACTTCAGGTTTACTGTATCCCTCTGGCCTTCTTATTGACGATGAAACACAGAAATTGCATCGGAATTAAATATAAAAGGCACAATGCCGACTCTAGTACAAAAAGACAGGCTCTTCTTACTGTCTATCTTTTGAACGTTTCCTGTGAGACCGGTTTCAGATTCCGATGCCTCACTACAGGTTTACTGTATCCCTTGGACCTTCTTATTGACGACGAAACACAGAAATTGCATCGGAATTCAATAGAAAAAGTACAATGCCGACTTAAGCACACGGAAACTGACTCTTTTTACTGTCTATGTTTGAACCATTCCTGTGACACTAGTTATAGATTCTGATGCTTCACTCCAGGTTTACTGTATCCCTCTGACCGTCTTATTGACGATGAAACACAGAAATTGCACCGGAATTAACTACAAATGGCACAATGCCGACTCAAGTACAAGAAGACTGGCTCTTCTTACTGACTATGATTTGAACCTATCCAGTGAGACCGGTTTTAGATTCCGATGCTTCACTTCAGGTATACTGTAATCCTTGGACCTCCTTATTGACGACGAAACACAGAAATTGCATCGGAATTAAATTTAAAAGGCACAATGCCAACTTAGGTACAAGAAAACTGACTGTTCTTACTGTCTATGATTTGAACCATTCCTGTGATACTTGTTATAGATTCCGATACTTCACTTCAGGTTTACTGTATCCCTCTGACCTTCTTATTGACGATGAAACAGAAATTGCATCGAAATTAAATATAAAAGGAACAATGCCGACTTAAGTACAAGAAAACTGACTCTTCTTACTGTCTATAATTTGAACCATTCCTGTGACATTTGTTATAGATTCCGATGCCTCACTTCAGGTTTACTGTATCCCTCTGACCTTCTTATTGACGATGAAACACAGAAATTGCATCGGAATTATATACAAAAGGCACAATGCCTACCTAAGTACAAGGAAACTGACTCTTCTTACTGTCTGTGTTTTGAACCATTCCTGTGACACTAAATACAGATTCCGATGCTTCACTTCAGGTTTACTGTATCCCTCTGACCTTCTTATTGACGATGAAACACAGAAATTGCATCGGAATTAAGTACAAAAGGCACAATGCCAACTTAAGTACAAGAAAACAGACTCTTCTTACTGTCTATGTTTTGAACCTTTCCTGTGAGACAGGTTTTAGATTCCGATGCTTCACTTCAGGTTTACTGTATCCCTTGGCCCTTCTTATTGACGACTAAACAAAGAAAGTGCATCGGAATTAAATAGAAAAGGCACAATGCCGACTTAAGTAAGAGAAAACTGACTCTTCTTACACTCTATGGTTTTAACCATTCCTGTGACACTAGTTATAGATTCCGATGCTTCACTTCAGGTTTACTGTATCCCTCTGACCTTCTTATTGACGATGAAACACAGAAATTGCATCGGAATTAAATTTAAAAGGCTCAATGCCAACTTAAGTACAAAAAAACTGACTCTTCTTACTGTCTATGTTTTGAACCATCCCTGTGACACTAGTTATAGATTACGATACTTCTCTTCAGGTTTACTGTATCCCTCTGACCTTCTTATTGACGATGAAACACAGAAATTGCATCGAAATTAAATACAAAAAGCACAATGCCGACTTAAGTACAAGAAAACTGACTCTTCTTACTGTCTATATTTTGAACCATTCCTGTGACACTTATTATAGATTCCGATGCTTCACTTCAGGTTTACTGTATCCCTCTCACCATCTTATTGACGATGAAACACAGAAATTGCATCGGAATTAAATACAAAAGGCAAAATGCCAACTTAAGTACAAGAAAACTGCCTCTTCTTACTGTCTATGTCTAACCTTTCCTGTGAGACAGTTTTTAGATTCCTATGCTACACTTCAGGTTTACTGTATCCCTTGGCCCTTCTTATTGACGACAAAACACAGAAAGTGCATCGGAATTAAATAGAAAAGGCACAATGCCGACTTAAGTACAAGAAAACTGACTCTTCTTACTGTGTATGCTTTGAACCATTCCTGTGAAACTATTTATAGATTCCGATGCTTCACTTCACGTTTGCTGGATCCCTCTGACCGTCTTATTGACGATGAAACACAGAAATTGCATCGGAATTAAATACAACAGGCACAATAACGACTCAAGTACAAGAAGACTGGTTCTTCTTACTGTCTATGTTTTGAACCTTTCCTGTGAGACCACTTTTAGATTCCGATGCTTGACTTCAGGTTTACTGTTATCCTCCGACCTTCTTATTGACGATGAAAGACAGAGATTGCATCGGAATCCAAAAAAAATGCACAATGCCGACTTAAGTATAAGAAGACTGACTCTTCTTACTGTCTATGTTTTGAACCATTCCTGTGACACTAGTTATAGGTTCCGATGCTTCACTTCAGGTTTACTGTATCCCTCTGGCCTTCTTATTGACGATGAAACACAGAAATTGCATCTGAATTTACTACAAAAGGCACAATGCCGACTTAAATACAAGAAAACTGACTCTTCTTACTGTCTATGTATTGACCATTCCTGTGACATTTGTTATAGATTCCGATGCTTCACTTCAGGTTTACTGTATCCCTCTGACCTTCTTATTATCGATGAAACACAGAAATTGCATCGGAATGAAATACAAAAGGCACAATGCCGACTTAAGTACAAGAAAACTGATTCTTCTCACTGTCTATGTTTTTAACCGTTCCTGTGACACTAGTTATAGATTCCAAAGCTCCACTGCAGGTTTACTGTATCCCTGGGACCTTCTTATTGACGACGAAACACAGAAACTGCATCCGAATCAAATTGAAAAGGCACAATGCCGACTTAAGTACATGAAAACCGACTCTTCTTACTGTCTATGTTTTGAACCATTCCTGTGAGACTAGTTATAGATTCCGGTGCATCACTTCAGGGTTACTGTATCCCTCTGACCTTATTGACGATGAAACACAGAAATTGCATCGGAATCCAAAAAAATGCACAATGCCGACTTAAGTACAAGAAGACTGACCCTTCTTACTGTCTATGTTTTGAACCATTCCTGTGACACTAGTTATAGATTCCGATGGTTCACTTCAGGTTTACTGTATCCCTCTGGCCTTCTTATTGACGATGAAACACAGAGATTGCATCGGAATTAAATAGAAAAGGTACAATGCCGACTTAAGCACACGGAAACTGACTCTTCTTACTGTCTATGTTTGAACCATTCCTGTGACACTAGTTATAGATTCTGATGCTTCACTTCAGGTTTACTGTATCCCTCTGACCTTCTTATTGACGATGAAAAACAGAAATTGCATCGGAATTAAATACAAAAGGCACAATGCCAAATTAAACACAAGTTAACTGACTCTACTTACTGTCTATGTTTTGAACTATTCCTGTGACACTAGTTATAGATTCCGTGCTTCACTTCAGATTTACTGTAACCCTCTGACCTTCTTATTGACGATGTAACACAGAAATTGCATCGGAATTAAATACAAAAGGCACAATGCCGACTTAAGTACAGGGAAACTGACTCTTCTTACTGTCTGTGTTTTGAACCATTCCTGTGACACTAGTTATAGATTCCGATGCTTCACTTCAGGTTTACTGGATCCCTCTGACCTTCTTATTGACGATGACACACAGAAATTGCATCGCAAGTAAATACAGAAGGCACAATGCCGACTTAAGTACAAGAAAACTGACTCTTCTTACACTCTATGGTTTTAACCATTCCTGTGACACTAGTTATAGATTCCGATGCTTCACTTCAGGTTTACTGTATCCCTCTGACCTTCTTATTGACGATGAAACACAGAAATTGCATCGGAATTAAATTTAAAAGGCACAATGCCAACTTAAGTACAAAAAAACTGACTGTCTATGTTTTGAACCATTCCTGTGACACTAGTTATAGATTCCGATACTTCACTTCAGGTTTACTGTATCCCTCTGACCTTCTTATTGACGATGAAACACAGAAATTGCATCGAAATTAAATACAAAAGGCACAATGCCGACTTAAGTACAAGAAAACTGACTCTTCTTACTGTCTATATTTTGAACCATACCTGTGACACTTATTATAGATTCCGATGCTTCACTTCAGGTTTACTGTATCCCTCTGACCTTCTTATTGACGATGAAACACAGAAATTGCATCGGAATTAAGTACAAAAGGCACAATGCCGACTTAAGTGCAAGGAAACTGACTCTTCTTACTGTCTGTGTTTTGAACCATTCCTGTGACACTTGTTATAGATTCCGATGGTTCACTTCAGGTTTACTGTATCCCTCCGACCTTCTTATTGACTATGAAACACAGAAATTGCATCGGAATTAAATACAAAAGGCACAATGCCAACTTAAGTACAAGAAAACTGCCTCTTCTTACTGTCTATGTTTGAACCTTTCCTGTGAGACAGTTTTTAGATTCCTATGCTACACTTCAGGTTTACTGTATCCCTTGGCCCTTCTTATTGACGACGAAACACAGAAAGTTCATCGGAATTAAATAGAAAAGGCACAATGCCGACTTAAGTACAAGAAAACTGACTCTTCTTACTGTGTATGTTTTGAACCATTACTGTGAAACTATTTATAGATTCCGATGCTTCACTTCACGTTTGCTGGATCCCTCTGTCCGTCTTATTGACGATGAAACACAGAAATTGCATCGGAATTAAATACAACAGGCACAATAACGACTCAAGTACAAGAAGACTGGCTCTTCTTACTGTCTATGTTTTGAACCATTCCTGTGAGACCACTTTTAGATTCCGATGCTTGACTTCAGGTTTACTGTATCCCTCCGACCTTCTTATTGATGATGAAAGACAGAGATTGCATCGGAATCCAAAAAAAATGCACAATGCCGACTTAAGTATAAGCAGACTGACTCTTCTTACTGTCTATGATTTGAACCATTCCTGTGACACTAGTTATAGGCTCCGATGCTTCACTTCAGGTTTACTGAATCCCTCTGCCCTTCTTATTGACGATGATACACAGATATTGCATCGGAATTAAATTCAAAAGGCACAATGCCAACTTAAGTATAAAAAAATGACTCTTCTTACTGTCTATGTTTTGAACCATTCCTGTGAAACTAATTATAGATTCCGATACTTCACTTCAGGTTTACTGTATCCCTCTGACCTTCTTATTGACGACGAAACACAGAAACTGCATCTGAATCAAATTGAAAAGGCACAATGCCGACTTATGTACATGAAAACCGACTCTTCTTACTGTCTATGTTTTGAACCATTCCTGTGACACTAGTTATAGATTCCGATGGTTCACTTCAGGTTTACTGTATCCCTCTGGCCTTCTTATTGACGATGAAACACAGAAATTGCATCGGAATTAAATATAAAAGGCACAATGCCGACTCTAGTACAAAAAGACTGGCTCTTCTTACTGTCTATCTTTTGAACGTTTCCTGTGAGACCGGTTTCAGATTCCGATGCCTCACTACAGGTTTACTGTATCCCTTGGACCTTCTTATTGACGACGAAACACAGAAATTGCATCGGAATTCAATAGAAAAAGTACAATGCCGATTTAAGCACACGGAAACTGACTCTTTTTACTGTCTATGTTTGAACCATTCCTGTGACACTAGTTATACATTCTGATGCTTCACTCCAGGTTTACTGTATCCCTCTGACCGTCTTATTGACGATGAAACACAGAAATTGCACCGGAATTAACTACAAATGGCACAATGCCGACTCAAGTACAAGAAGACTGGCTCTTCTTACTGACTATGATTTGAACCTATCCAGTGAGACCGGTTTTAGATTCCGATGCTTCACTTCAGGTATACTGTAATCCTTGGACCTCCTTATTGACGACGAAACACAGAAATTGCATCGGAATTAAATTTAAAAGGCACAATGCCAACTTAGGTACAAGATAACTGACTGTTCTTACTGTCTATGATTTGAACCATTCCTGTGATACTTGTTATAGATTCCGATACTTCACTTCAGGTTTACTGTATCCCTCTGACCTTCTTATTGACGATGAAACAGAAATTGCATCGAAATTAAATATAAAAGGAACAATGCCGACTTAAGTACAAGAAAACTGACTCTTCTTACTGTCTATAATTTGAACCATTCCTGTGACATTTGTTATAGATTCCGATGCCTCACTTCAGGTTTACTGTATCCCTCTGACCTTCTTATTGACGATGAAACACAGAAATTGCATCGGAATTATATACAAAAGGCACAATGCCTACCTAAGTACAAGGAAACTGACTCTTCTTACTGTCTGTGTTTTGAACCATTCCTGTGACACTAAATACAGATTCCGATGCTTCACTTCAGGTTTACTGTATCCCTCTGACCTTCTTATTGACGATGAAACACAGAAATTGCATCGGAATTAAGTACAAAAGGCACAATGCCGACTTAAGTACAAGAAAACTGATTCTTCTCACTGTCTATGTTTTTAACCGTTCCTGTGACACTAGTTATAGATTCCAAAGCTCCACTGCAGGTTTACTGTATCCCTGGGACCTTCTTATTGACGACGAAACACAGAAACTGCATCCGAATCAAATTGAAAAGGCACAATGCCGACTTAAGTACATGAAAACCGACTCTTCTTACTGTCTATGTTTTGAACCATTCCTGTGAGACTAGTTATAGATTCCGGTGCATCACTTCAGGTTTACTGTATCCCTCTGACCTTATTGACGATGAAACACAGAAATTGCATCGGAATCCAAAAAAATGCACAATGCCGACTTAAGTACAAGAAGACTGACCCTTCTTACTGTCTATGTTTTGAACCATTCCTGTGACACTAGTTATAGATTCTGATGCTTCACTTCAGGTTTACTGTATCCCTCTGACCTTCTTATTGACGATGAAAAACAGAAATTGCATCGGAATTAAATACAAAAGGCACAATGCCAAATTAAACACAAGTTAACTGACTCTACTTACTGTCTATGTTTTGAACTATTCCTGTGACACTAGTTATAGATTCCGTGCTTCACTTCAGATTTACTGTAACCCTCTGACCTTCTTATTGACGATGTAACA
The DNA here is from genome assembly GCF_023864345.2 of Schistocerca serialis cubense. Lineage (NCBI taxonomy): Eukaryota > Metazoa > Arthropoda > Insecta > Orthoptera > Acrididae > Schistocerca > Schistocerca serialis. The sequence goes on along the minus strand of NC_064640.1, from coordinate 1,073,544,274 downwards.
CAGAAATTGCATCGGAATTAAATACAAAAGGCACAATGCCGACTTAAGTACAAGGAAACTGACTCTTCTTACTGTCTGTGTTTTGAACCATTCCTGTGACACTAGTTATAGATTCCGATGCTTCACTTCAGGTTTACTGGATCCCTCTGACCTTCTTATTGACGATGACACACAGAAATTGCATCGCAAGTAAATACAGAAGGCACAATGCCGACTTAAGTACAAGAAAACTGACTCTTCTTACACTCTATGGTTTTAACCATTCCTGTGACACTAGTTATAGATTCCGATGCTTCACTTCAGGTTTACTGTATCCCTCTGACCTTCTTATTGACGATGAAACACAGAAATTGCATCGGAATTAAATTTAAAAGGCACAATGCCAACTTAAGTACAAAAAAACTGACTGTCTATGTTTTGAACCATTCCTGTGACACTAGTTATAGATTCCGATACTTCACTTCAGGTTTACTGTATCCCTCTGACCTTCTTATTGACGATGAAACACAGAAATTGCATCGAAATTAAATACAAAAGGCACAATGCCGACTTAAGTACAAGAAAACTGACTCTTCTTACTGTCTATATTTTGAACCATACCTGTGACACTTATTATAGATTCCGATGCTTCACTTCAGGTTTACTGTATCCCTCTGACCTTCTTATTGACGATGAAACACAGAAATTGCATCGGAATTAAATACAAAAGGCACAATGCCGACTTAAGTGCAAGGAAACTGACTCTTCTTACTGTCTGTGTTTTGAACCATTCCTGTGACACTTGTTATAGATTCCGATGGTTCACTTCAGGTTTACTGTATCCCTCCGACCTTCTTATTGACTATGAAACACAGAAATTGCATCGGAATTAAATACAAAAGGCACAATGCCAACTTAAGTACAAGAAAACTGCCTCTTCTTACTGTCTATGTTTGAACCTTTCCTGTGAGACAGTTTTTAGATTCCTATGCTACACTTCAGGTTTACTGTATCCCTTGGCCCTTCTTATTGACGACGAAACACAGAAAGTTCATCGGAATTAAATAGAAAAGGCACAATGCCGACTTAAGTACAAGAAAACTGACTCTTCTTACTGTGTATGTTTTGAACCATTACTGTGAAACTATTTATAGATTCCGATGCTTCACTTCACGTTTGCTGGATCCCTCTGTCCGTCTTATTGACGATGAAACACAGAAATTGCATCGGAATTAAATACAACAGGCACAATAACGACTCAAGTACAAGAAGACTGGCTCTTCTTACTGTCTATGTTTTGAACCATTCCTGTGAGACCACTTTTAGATTCCGATGCTTGACTTCAGGTTTACTGTATCCCTCCGACCTTCTTATTGATGATGAAAGACAGAGATTGCATCGGAATCCAAAAAAAATGCACAATGCCGACTTAAGTATAAGAAGACTGACTCTTCTTACTGTCTATGATTTGAACCATTCCTGTGACACTAGTTATAGGCTCCGATGCTTCACTTCAGGTTTACTGTATCCCTCTGGCCTTCTTATTGACGATGAAACACAGAAATTGCATCTGAATTAACTACAAAAGGCACAATGCCGACTTAAATACAAGAAAACTGACTCTTCTTACTGTCTATGTATTGACCATTCCTGTGACATTTGTTATAGATTCCGATGCTTCACTTCAGGTTTACTGTATCCCTCTGACCTTCTTATTATCGATGAAACACAGAAATTGCATCGGACTGAAATACAAAAGGCACAATGCCGACTTATGTACAAGAAAACTGATTCTTCTTACTGTCTATGTCATTAACCGTTCCTGTGACACTAGTTATAGATTTCAAAGCTCCACTGCAGGTTTACTGTATCCCTTCGACCTTCTTATTGACGACGAAACACAGAAACTGCATCTGAATCAAATTGAAAAGGCACAATGCCGACTTAAGTACATGAAAACCGACTCTTCTTACGGTCTATGTTTTGAACCATTCCTGTGAGACTAGTTATAGATTCCGGTGCATCACTTCAGGTTGACTGTATCCCTCTGACCTTATTGACGATGAAACACAGAAATTGCATCGGAATCCAAAAAAATGCACAATGCCGACTTAAGTACAAGAAGACTGACCCTTCTTACTGTGTATGTTTTGAACCATTCCTGTGACACTAGTTATAGATTCCGATGGTTCACTTCAGGTTTACTGTATCCCTCTGGCCTTCTTATTAACGATGAAACACAGAAATTGCATCGGAATAAAATAGAAAAGGTACAATGCCGACTTAAGCACACGGAAACTGACTCTTCTTACTGTCTATGTTTGAACCATTCCTGTGACACTAGTTATAGATTCTGATGCTTCACTTCAGCTTTACTGTATCCCTCTCACCGTCTTATTGACGATGAAACACAGAAATTGCACGAGAATTAAGTACAAATGGCACAATGCCGACTCAACTACAAGAAGACTGGCTCTTCTTACCGACTATGATTTGAACCTATCCAGTGAGACCGGTTTTAGATTCCGATGCTTCACTTCAGGTTTACTGTAATCCTTGGACCTTATTATTGACGACGAAACACAGAAATTGCATCGGAATTAAATAGAAAAGGCACAATGCCGACTTAAGTACAAGAAAACTGACTCTTCTTACTGTCTATGTTTTGAACCATTCCTGTGACACTAGTTATACATTCCGATGCTTCACTTCAGGTTTGCTGTATCCCTCTGACCTTCTTATTGACGATGAAACACAGAAATTGCATCGGAAATAAATACAAAAGGCACAATGCCAAATTAAACACAAGTTAACTGACTCTACTTACTGTCTATGTTTTGAACTATTCCTGTGACACTAGTTATAGATTCCGTTCTTCACTTCAGATTTACTGTAACCCTCTGACCTTCTTATTGACGATGTAACACAGAAATTTCATCGGCATTAAATACAAAAGGCACAATGCCGACTTAAGTACAAGAAAACTGACTCTTCTTACTGTCTATGTTTTGAACCATTCCTGTGACACTAGTTATAGATTCCGATGCTTCACTTCAGGTTTACTGTATCCCTCTGACCTTGTAATTGACAATGAAACACAGAAATTGCAACGGAATTAAATACAAAAGGCACAATGCCGACTTAAGTACAAGTAAACTCACTCTTCATACTGTCTATGTTTTGAACCATTCCTGTCACGCTAGTTATAGATTCCGATGCTTCACTTCAGGTTTACTGTATCCCTCTGACCTTCTTATTGACGATGAAACACAGAAATTGCATCGAAATTAAATACAAAAGGCACAATGCCGACTTAAGTACAAGAAAACTGACTCTTCTTACTGTCTATATTTTGAACCATTTCTGAGACACTTGTTATAGATTCCCATGCCTCACTTCAGGTTTACTGTATCCCTCTGACATTCTTATTGACGATGAAACACAGAAATTGCATCGGAATTATATACAAAAGGCACAATGCCTACTTAAGTACAAGGAAACTGACTCTTCTTACTGTCTGTGTTTTGAACCATTCCTGTGACACTAGTAATAGATTTCGATGCTTCACTTCAGGTTTACTGTATCCATTAGACCTTCTTATTGTCGATGAAACTCAGAAATTGCATCGGAATTAAGTACAAAAGGCACAATGCCAACTTAAGTACAAGAAAACTGCCTCTTCTTACTGACTATGTTTTGAACCTTTCCTGTGAGACAGGTTTTAATTCCGATGCTTCACTTCAGGTTTACTGTATCCCTTGGCCCTTCATATCGACGACTAAACACAGAAAGTGCATCGGAATTAAATAGAAAAGGCACAATGCCGACCTAAGTACAAGAAAACTGACTCTTCTTACTGTGTATGTTTTGAACCATTCCTGTGAAACTAGTTATAGATTCCGATGCTTCAGGTTTGCTGTATCCCTCTGACCGTCTTATTGACGATGAAACACAGACATTGCATCGGAATTATAAACAAAAGGCACAATGCCGACTCAAGTACGAGAGGACTGGCTCTTCGTACTGTCTATGCTTTGAACCTTTTATGTGAGACCGGTTTTAGATTCCGATGCTACACTTCAGGTTTACTGTATCCCTTGCACCTTCTTATTGACGACGAAACACAGAAATTGCATCGGATTTAAATAGAAATGGCACAATGCCGGGTTAAGTACAAGTAAACTGACTCTTCTTACTGTCTATGTTTTGAACCATTCCTGTTACACTAGTTATAGTTTCCGATGCTTCTCTTCAGGTTTACTGTAACCCTTTGACCTTCTAATTGTCGATGAAACACAGAAATTGCATCGGAATTAAATACAAAAGGCACAATACCGAATTAAGTACAAGAAGACTGACTCGTCTTACTGTCTATGTTTTGAACCATTCCTGTGACACTAGTTATAGATTCCGATGCTTCACTTCAGGTTTACTGTATCCCTCTCACCTTCTTATTGACGATGAAACACAGAAATTACATCGGAATTAAATACAAAAGGCGCAATGTTGACTTAAGTACAAGAAAATTGAATCTTCTTACTGTCTATGTTTTGAACCATTCCTGTGACACTAGTTATAGATTCCGATGCTTCACTTCAGGTTCTCTGTATCCTTCCGACCCTCTTATTGACGATGAAACACAGAAATTGCATCGGAATGAAATACAAAACGCACAATGTCAACTTAAGTACAAGTAAACTGACTCTTTTTACTGTCTATGTTTTGAGCCTATCCTGTGACACTAGTTATAGATTCCGATGCTTCACTTCAGGTTTACTGTATCCCTCTGACCTTCTTATTGACGATGAAACACAGAAATTGCATCGGAATTAAAAACAAAACGCACAATGCCGACTTAAGTACAAGTAAACTGACTCTTCTTACTGTCTATGTTTTGAACCATTCCTGAGACACTAGTTATAGATTCCAATGCTTCACTTCAGGTTTACTGTATCCCTGTGCCCTTCTTATTGACGATGAAACACAGAAATTGCATCAAAATTAAATAGACAAGGCACAATGACGACTCAAGTTCAAGAAGACTGGCTCTTCTTACTGTCTATGTTTTGTACCTTTCCTTTGAGAAAGGTTTTAGATTCCGATGCTTCACTTTAGGCTCACTGTATCCCTTGGCCCTTCTTATTGACGACGAAATACAGAAAGTGCATCGGAATTAAATAGAAAAGGCACAATGCCACCTTAAGTACCAGAAAACTGCCTCTTCTTACTGTCTATGTTTGAACCTTTCCTGTGAGACAGTTTTTAGATTCCTATGCTACACTTCAGGTTTACTGTATCCCTTGGCCCTTCTTATTGACGATGAAACACAGAAATTGCATCGGAATTAAATACAAAAGGCACAATGCCGACTTAAGTACAAGGAAACTGACTTTTCGTACTGTCTGTGTTTTGAACCATTCCTGTGACACTAGTTATAGATTCCGATGCTTCACTTCAGGTTTACTGTATCCCTCTGACCTTCTTATTGACGATGAAACACAGAAAATGCATCGGAATTAAATACAAAAGGCACAATGCCGACTTAAGTACCAGAAAACTGCCTCTTCTTACTGTCTATGTTTGAACCTTTCCTGTGAGACAGTTTATAGATTCCTATGCTACACTTCAGGTTTACTGTATCCCTTGGCCCTTCTTATTGACGATGAAACACAGAAATTGCATCGGAATTAAATACAACAGGCACAATAACGACTCAAGTACAAGAAGACTGGCTCTTCTTACTGTCTATGTTTTGAACCTTTCCTGTGAGACCACTTTTAGATTCCGATGCTTGACTTCAGGTTTACTGTATCCCTCCGACCTTCTTATTGACGATGAAAGACAGAGATTGCATCGGAAACCAAAAAAAATGCACAATGCCGACTTAAGTATAAGAAGACTGACTCTTCTTACTGTCTATGTTTTGAACCATTCCTGTGACACTAGTTATAGATTCCGATGCTTCACTTCAGGTTTACTGTATCCCTCTGGCCTTCTTATTGACGATGAAACACAGAAATTGCATCTGAATTAATTATAAAAGGCACAATGCCGACTTAAATACAAGAAAACTGACTCTTCTTACTGTCTATGTATTGACCATTCCTGTGACATTAGTTATAGATTCCGATGCTTCACTTCAGGTTTACTGTATCCCTCTGACCTTCTGATTATCGATGAAACACAGAAATTGCATCGGAATGAAATAAAAAAGGCACAATGCCGACTTAAGTACAAGATAACTGATTCTTCTTACTGACTATGATTTGAACCTATGCAGTGAGACCGGTTTTAGATTCCGATGCTTCACTTCAGGTTTACTGTAATCCTTGGACCTTCTTATTGACGACGAAATACAGAAATTGCATCGGAATTAAATAGAAAAGGCACAATGCCGACTTAAGTACAAGAAAACTGACTCTTCTTACTGTCTATGTTTTGAATCATTCCTGTGACACTAGTTATACATTCCGATGCTTCACTTCAGGTTTGCTGTATCCCTCTGACCTTCTTATTGACGATGAAACACAGAAATTGCATCGGAATTAAATACAAAAGGCACAATGCCAAATTAAACACAAATTAACTGACTCTACTTACTGTCTATGTTTTGAACTATTCCTGTGACACTAGTTATAGATTCCGTGCTTCACTTCAGATTTACTGTAACCCTCTGACCTTCTTATTGACGATGTAACACAGAAATTTCATCGGCATTAAATACAATAGGCACAATGCTGACTTAAGTACAAGAAAACTGACTCTTCTTACTGTCTATGTTTTGAACCATTCCTGTGACACTAGTTATAGATTCCGATGCTTCACTTCAGGTTTACTGTATCCCTCTGACCTTGTAATTGACAATGAAACACAGAAATTGCAAAGGAATTAAATACAAAAGGCACAATGCCGACTTAAGTACAAGTAAACTCACTCTTCATACTGTCTATGTTTTGAACCATTCCTGTCACACTAGTTATGGTTTCCGATGCTTCACTTCAGGTTTACTGTATCCCTATGACCTTCTTATTGACGATGAAACACAGAAATTGCATCGAAATTAAATACAAAAGGCACAATGCCGACTTAAAAACCAGAAAACTGCATCTTCTTACTGTCTATATTTTGAACCATTCCTGAGACATTTGTTATAGATTCCCATGCCTCACTTCAGGTTTACTGTATCCCTCTGATATTCTTATTGACGATGAAACACAGAAATTGCATCGGAATTATATACAAAAGGCACAATGCCTACTTAAGTACAAGGAAACTGAATCTTCTTACTATCTGTGTTTTGAACCATTCCTGTGACACTAGTAATAGATTCCGATGCTTCACTTCAGGTTTACTGTATCCCTTAGACCTTCTTATTGTCGATGAAACACAGAAATTGCATCGGAATTAAGTACAAAAGGCACAATACCGACTTAAGTACAAGAAGACTGACTCGTCTTACTGTCTATGCTTTGAACCATTCCTGTGACACTAGTTATAGATTCCGATGCTTCACTTCAGGTTTACTGTATCCCTCTCACCTTCTTATTGACGATGAAACACAGAAATTACATCGGAATTAAATACAAAAGGCGCAATGTTGACTTAAGTACAAGAAAATTGAATCTTCTTACTGTCTATGTTTTGAACCATTCCTGTGACACGAGTTATAGATTCCGATGCTTCACTTCAGGTTCTCTGTATCCCTCTGACCCTCTTATTGACGATGAAACACAGAAATTGCATCGAAATGAAATACAAAACGCACAATGCCAACTTAAGTACAAGTAAACTGACTCCTCTTACTGTCTATGTTTTGAGCCTATCCTGTGACACTAGTTATAGATTCCGATGCTTCACTTCAGGTTTACTGTATCCCTCTGACCTTCTTATTGACGATGAAACACAGAAATTGCATCGGAATTAAATACAAAACGCACAATGCCGACTTAAGTACAAGTAAACTGACTCTTCTTACTGTCTATGTTTTGAACCATTCCTGTGACACTAGTTATAGATTCCAACGCTTCACTTCAGGTTTACTGTATCCCTGTGCCCTTCTTATTGACGATGAAACACAGAAATTGCATCGGAATTAAATAGACAAGGCACAATGACGACTCAAGTTCAAGAAGACTGGCTCTTCTTACTGTCTATGATTTGTACCTTTCCTTTGAGAAAGGTTTTAGATTCCGATGCTTCACTTTAGGCTCACTGTATCCCTTGGCCCTTCTTATTGACGACGAAACACAGAAAGTGCATCGGAATTAAATAGAAAAGGAACAATGCCGACGTAAGTACAACAAACTGACTCTTCTTACTGTCTAAGTTTTGAACCATTCCTGTGACACTAGTTATAGATTCCGATGCTTCACTTCAGGTTTCCTGTATCCCTCTGACCGCCTTATTGACGATGAAACACAGAAATTGCATCGGAATTGGAAACAAAAGGCTCAATGCCGACTCAAGTTCAAGAAGACTGGCTCTTCTTACTGTCTATGATTTGAACCTTTCCTGTGAGACCGGTTTTAGATTCCGATGCTTCACTTCTGGTTTACTGTATCCCTTGGCCCTTCATATTGACGACTAAACACAGAAAGTGCATCGGAATTAAATAGAAAAGGCACAATGCCGACCTAAGTACAGGAAAACTGACACTTCTAACTGTGTATGTTTTGAACCATTCCTGTGAAACTAGTAATAGATTCCGATGCTTCACTTCAGGTTTGGCGTATCCCTCTGACCGTCTTATTGACGATGAAACACGGACATTGCATCGGAATTATAAACAAAAGGCACAATGCCGACTCAAGTACGAGAGGACTGACTCTTCTTACTGTCTATGATTTGAACCATTCCTGTGACACTAGTTATAGATTCCGATGCATCACTTCCGGGTTACTGTATCCCTCTGACCTTCTTATTGACGATGAAACACAGAAATTGCATCGTAATTAAATACAAAAGGCACAATGCCGACTTAATAATTAGAATACTGACTCTTCTTAAGGTCTATGCTTTGAACCATTCCTGTGACTCTAGTTATAGATTCCGATGCTTCACTTCAGGTTTCCTGTTTCGCTCTGACCTTCTTATTGACGATGAAACACAGAAATTGCATCGGAATTAAATACAAAAGGCACAATGCCGACTTAAGTACAAGTAAACTGACTCTTCTTACTTTCTATGTCTTGAACCATTCCTGTGACACTAGTTATAGATTCCGATGCTTCACTTCAGGTTTACTTTAACCCTCTGACCTTCTTATTGGCGATGAAACACAGAAATTGCATCCCATTTAAATACAAAAGGCTCAATGCCGACTTAAGTACAAGACAATTGACTCTTCTTACTGTCTATGTTTTGAACCATTCCTGTGACACTAGTTACAGATTCCGATGCTTCACTTCAGGTTTACTGTATGCCTCTGACCTTCTTATTGACGATGAAACACAGAAATTGCATCGGAATGAAATACAAAACTCACAATGCCAACTTAAGTACAAGAAGACTGGCTCTTCTACTGTCTATGATTTGAACCTTTCCTGTGAGACCGGTTTTAGATTCCGATGCTTCACTTCAGGTTTACTGTATCGCTTGGCCCTTCTTATTGACGACGAAACACAGAAAGTGCATCGGAATTAAATAGAAATGGCACAATGCCGACTTAAGTACAAGAAAACTGACTCTTCTTACTGTCTATGTTTTGAACCATTCCTGTGACACTAGTTATGGATTCCGATGCTTCACTTCAGGTTTGCTGTATCCCTCTGACCGTCTTATTGACGATGAAACACAGAAATTGCATCGGAATTAAATACAAAAGGCACAATGCCGACTTAATTATAAGAAAACTGACTCTTCCTACTGTCTATGCTTTGAAATATTCCTATGGCACTAGTTATAGATTCCGATGCTTCACTTCCGGTTTACTGTATCCCTCTGACCTTCTTATTGACGATGAAACACAGAAATTGCATCGGAATTAAATACAAAAGGCACAATGTCAACTTAAGTACAAGTAAACTGACTCTTCTTACTGTCTATGATTTTAACCATTCCTGTGACACTAGTTATAGATTCCGATGCTTCACTTCCGGTTTACTGTATCCCTTGGACCTTCTTATTGACGACGAAACACAGAAATTGCATCGGAATTAAATAGAAAAGCACAATGCCGACTTAAGTATAAGAAAACTGACTCTTCTTACTGTCTATGTTTTGAACCATTCCTGTGACACTAGTTATAGATTCCGATGCTTCACTTCAGGTTTACTGTATCCCTCCGACGTACGTATTGACGATACACACAGAAATTGCATCGGAATTAAATACAAAAGGCATAATGCCGACTTAAGTACAAGAAAACTGACGCTTCTTACTGTTTATGTTTTGAACCATTCCTGTGACCCTAGTTATAGATTCCGATGCTTCACTTCAGGTTTACTGTATCCCTCTGATCTTCTTATTGATGATGAAACACAGATATTGCATCGGAATTAAATACAAAAGGCACAATGCCGACTTAAGTACAAGAAAACTGACCTTTCTTACTGTCTATGTTTTGAACCACTCCTGTGACACTAGTTATAGATTCCGATGCTTCACTTCAGGTTTACTGTATCCCTCTGACCTTCTTATTGACGATGAAACACAGAAATTGCATTGGAATTAAATACAAAAGGCACAATGCCAACTTAAGTACAAAATGACTGACCCTTCTTACTCTCTATGTTTTGAACCATACCTGTGACACTAATTATAGATTCCGATGCTTCACTTTAGGTTTACTGTATCCCTCCGACCGTCTTATTGACGATGAAACACAGAAATTGCATCGGAATTAAATACAAAAGGCGCAATGCCGACATAAGTACAAGAAAACTGACTCTTCTTACTGTCTATGTTTTGAACCATTCCTGTGACACTAGTTATCGATTCCGATGCTTCACTTCAGTTTTACTGTATCCCTCTGACCTTCTTATTAACGATGAAACACAGAAATAGCATCGGAAATAAATACAAAAGGCACAATGCCGACTTAAGTACAAGAAAACTGACGCTTCTTACTGTTTTGTTTTGAACCACTCCTGTGACACTAGTTATAGATTATGATGCTTCACTTCAGGTTTACTGTATCCCTGTGACCTTCTTATTGACGATGAAACACAGAAATTGCATCGGAATTAAATACAAATGGCACAATGCCGACTTAAGTACAATAAAACTGACTCTTCTTACTGTCTATATTCTGAACCATTCCTGTGACACTAGTTATAGATTCCGATGCTTCAGTTCAGGTTTACTGTATGCCTCTGACCTTCTTATTGACGATGAAACACAGAAAGTGCGTCAGAATAGGAACAAAATGCACAATGCCAACTCAAGTTCAAGAAGACTGGCTCTTCTTACTGTCTATGTTTTGAACCTTTCCTGTGAGAAAGGTTTTAGATTCCGATGCTTCACTTCAGGTTCGCTGTATCCCTAGCACCTTCTTATTGACGACGAAACACAGAAAGTGCATCGGAATTAAATAGAAAAGGAACAATGCCGACGTAAGTACAAGAAACTGACTCTTCTTACAGTCTATGCTTTGAACCATTCCTGTGACATTAGTTATAGATTCCGATGCTTCACTTCAGGTTTACTGTATCTCTCTGACCTACTTATTGACGATGAAACACAGAAATTACATCGGAATTAAATACAAAAGGCTTAATGCCGACTTAAGTACCAGTAAAATGACACTTCTCACTGTCTATGATTTGAATCAATTGTGTGACACTAGTTATAGATTCCGATGCTTCACTTCAGGTTTACTGTAAACCTCTGACCTTCTTATTGACAATGAAACACAGAATTTGCATCGGAATTAAATACAAAAGGCACAATGCCGACTTAAGTACAAGAAGACCGACCCTTCTTACTGTCTATGTTTTGAACCATTCCGGTGACACTAGTTATAGATTCCGATGCTTCACTTCAGGTTCACTGTATCCCTCTGACCTTCTTATTGACGATGAAACACAAAAATTGCATCGGAATTAAATACAAAAGGCAAAATGCTGACTTAAGTACAAGAAAATTGACTCTACTTATTGTCTATGTTTTGTACCATTCCTGTGACACTAGTTATAGATTCCGATGCCTCACTTCAGGTTTACTGTATCCCACTGACCGTCTTATTGACGATGAAACACAGAAATTACATCGGAATGAAACACAAAACGCACAATGCCGACTTAATAACAAGTAAACTGACTCTTCTTACTGTTTATGTTTTGAACCATTCCTGTGACACTAGTTATAGATTCCGATGCTTCACTACAGGTTTACTGTATCCCTCTGACCTACTTATTGACGATGAAACACAGAAATTGCATCTGAATTAAATACAAAATGCACAAAGCCAATTTAAGTACAAGTAAACTGACTCTACTTACTGCCTATGATTTGAACTATTCCTGTGACACTAGTTATAGATTCCGATGCTTCACTTCAGGTTTACTGTATCCCTCTGACCGTCTTATTGACGATGAAACAGAGAAATTGCATCGGAATTAAATACAAAAGGCACAATGCCTACTTAAGTACAAGAAAACGGACTCTTCTTACTGTCTATGTTTTGAACCATTCCTGTGACACAAGTTATAGATTCCGATGCTTCACTTCAGGTTTACTGTATCACTCTCACCTTCTTATTGACGATGAAACACAGAAATTGCATCGAAATTAAATACAAAAGGCACAATGCCGACTTAAGTACAGGTAAACTGACTCTTCTTACTGTCTATGTTTTGAACCATTCCTGTGACACAAGTTATAGATTCCGATGCTTCACTTTAGGTTTACTGTATCCCTGTGACCCTCTTATTGACGATGAAACACAGAAATTGCATCGGAATTAAATACAAAAGGCACAATGATGACTTAAGTACAATAAAACTGACTCTTCTTACTTTCTATATTCTGAACCATTCCTGTGACACTAGTTATAGATTCCGATGCTTCACTTCAGGTTTACAGTATCCCTCTGACCTTCTTATTGACGATGAAACACAGAAAGTGCATCAGAATACGAACAAAATCCACAATGCCAACTCAAGTTCAAGAAGACTGGCTCTTCTTACTGTCTATGTTTTGAACCTTTCCTGTGAGAAAGGTTTTAGATTCCGATGCTTCACTTCAGGTTCGCTGTATCCCTTGCACCTTCTTATTGACGACGAAACACAGAAAGTGCATCGGAATTAAATAGAAAAGGAACAATGCCGACGTAAGTACAAGAAACTGACTCTTCTTACAGTCTATGTTTTGAACCATTTATGTGACACTAATTATAGATTCCGATGCTTCACTTTGGGTTTGCTGTATCCCTCTGACCGTCTTATTGACGATGAAACACAGAAATTGCATCGGAATTAGAAACAAAAGGCTCAATGCCGACTCAAGTTCAAGAAGACTGGCCCTTCTTACTGTCTATGTTTTGAACCTTTCCTGTGAGACCAGTTTTAGATTCCGATGCTACACTTCAGGTTTACTGGATCCCTTGACCCTTATTATTGACGACGAAACACAGAAATTGCATCGGAATTAAATAGAAAAGGCACAATGCCGGGTTAAGTACAAGAAAACTGACTCTTCTTACTGTCTATGCTTTGAACCATTCCTGTGACATTAGTTATAGATTCCGATGCTTCACTTCAGGTTTACTGTATCTCTCTGACCTACTTATTGACGATGAAACACAGAAATTACATCGGAATTAAATACAAAAGGCTTAATGCCGACCTAAGTACCAGTAAACTGACACTTCTCACTGTCTATGATTTGAACCAATTGTGTGACACTAGTTATAGATTCCGATGCTTCACTTCATGTTTACTGTAAACCTCTGACCTTCTTATTGACAATGAAACACAGAAATTGCATCGGAATTAAATACAAAAGGCACAATGCCGACATAAGTACAAGAAGACTGACTGTTCTTACTGTCTATGTTTTGAACCATTCCGGTGACGCTAGTTATAGATTCCGATGCTTCACTTCAGGTTCACTGTATCCCTCTGACCTTCTTATTGACGATGAAACACAAAAATTGCATCGGAACTAAATACAAAAGGCACAATGCCGACTTAAGTACAAGAAAATTGACTCTTCATATTGTCTATGTTTTGTACCATTCCTGTGACACTACTTATAGATTCCGATGCCTCACTTCAGGTTTACTGTATCCCACTGACCTTCTTATTGACGATGAAACACAGAAATTACATCGGAATGAAACACAAAACGCACAATGCCGACTTAGTAACAAGTAAACTGACTCTTCTTACTGTTTATGTTTTGAACCACTCCTGTGACACTAGTTATAGATTCCGATGCTTCACTACAGGTTTACTGTATCCCTCTGACCGTCTTATTGACGATGAAACACAGATATTGCATCGGAATTAAATACAAAAGGCACAATGCCTACTTAAGTACAAGTAAACTGACTCTTCTTACTGTCTATGTTTTGAACCATTCCTGTGACACAAGTTATAGACTCCGGTGCTTCACTTCAGGTTTACAGTATCACTCTGACCTTCTTATTGACGATGAAACACAGAAATTTCATCGGCATTAAATACAAAAGGCACAATGCCGACTTAAGTACTAGAAAACTGACTCTTCTTACTGTCTATGTTTTGAACCATTCCTGTGACACTAGTTATGGATTCCGAAGCATCACTTCAGGGTTACTGTATCCCTCTGACCTTCTTATTGACGATGAAACACAGAAATTGCATCGGAATTAAATACAAAAGGCACAATGCCGACTTAATTATTAGAATACTGACTCTTCTTACGGTCTATGCTTTGAACCATGCCTGTGACACTAGTTATAGATTCCGATGCTTCACAACACGTTTAGTGTATCCCTCTGATCTTCTTATTGACGATGAAACACAGAAAATGCATCGGAATACAAACAAAAGGCACAATGCCGACTTAAGTACAAGAATACTGACTCTTCATACTGTCTATGTTTTGAACCATTCCTGTGACACTAGTTATAGATTCCGAAGCTTCACTTCAAATTTACTGTATCCCTCTGACCTACTTATTGACGATGAAACACAGAAATTGCATCGGAATTAAATACAAAAGGCACAATGCCGACTCAAGTACAAGAAGACTGGCTCTTCTTACTGTCTATGATTTGAACCTTTCCTGTGAGACCGGTTATAGATTCCGATGCTTCACTCCAGGTTTACTGTATCGCTTGGCCCTTCTTATTGACGACAAAACACAGAAAGTGCATCGGAATTAAATAGAAATGGCACAATGCCGACTTAAGTACAAGGAAACTGACTCTTCATACTGTCTATGTTTTGAACCATTCCTGTGACACTAGTTATGGATTCCGATGCTTCACTTCAGGTTTGCTGTATCCCTCTGACCGTCTTATTGACGATGAAACACAGAAATTGCATCGGAATTAAATACAAAAGGCACAGTGCCGACTTAATTATAAGAAAACTGACTCTTCCTACTGTCTATGCTTTGAAATATTCCTGTGACACTAGTTATAGATTCCGATGCTTCACTCCAGGTTTACTGTATCCCTCTGACGTACGTATTCACGATACACTCAGAAATTGCATCGGAATTAAATACAATAGGCATAATGCCGACTTAAGTACAAGAAAACTGACGCTTCTTACTGTTTATGTTTTGAACCATTCCTGTGACCCTAGTTATAGATTCCGATGCTTCACTTCAGGTTTACTGTATCCCTCTGATCTTCTTATTGACGATGAAACACAGATATTGCATCGGAATTAAATACAAAAGGCACAATGCCAACTTAAGTACAAAATGACTGACTCTTCTTACTCTCTATGTTTTGAACCATACCTGTGACACTAGTTATAGATTCCCATGCTTCACATTAGGTTTACTGTATCCCTCCGACCGTCTTATTGACGATGAAACACAGAAATTGCATCGGAATTAAATACAAAAGGTTCAATGCCGACATAAGTACAAGAAAACTGACTCTTCTTACTGTCTATGTTTTGAACCATTCCTGTGACACTAGTTATAGATTCCGATGCTTCACTTCAGTCTTACTGTATCCCTCTGACCTTCTTATTGACGATGAAACACAGAAATTGCATCGGAACTAAATACAAAAGGCACAATGCCGACTTAAGTACAAGAAAACTGACGCTTCTTACTGTTTTGTTTTGAACCACTCCTGTGACACTAGTTATAGATTATGATGCTTCACTTCAGGTTTACTGTATCCCTGTGACCTTCTTATTGACGATGAAACACAGAAATTGCATCGGAATTAAATACAAAAGGCACAATGCCGACTTAAGTACAATAAAACTGACTCTTCTTACTGTCTATATTCTGAACCATTCCTGTGACACTAGTTATAGATTCCGATGCTTCACTTCAGGTTTACAGTATCCCTCTGACCTTCTTATTGACGATGAAACACAGAAAGTGCATCAGAATACGAACAAAATCCACAATGCCAACTCAAGTTCAAGAAGACTGGCTCTTCTTACTGTCTATGTTTTGAACCTTTCCTGTGAGAAAGGTTTTAGATTCCGTTGCTTCACTTCAGGTTCGCTGTATCCCTTGCACCTTCTTATTGACGACGAAACACAGAAAGTGCATCGGAATTAAATAGAAAAGGATCAATGCCGACGTAAGTACAAGAAACTGACTCTTCTTACAGTCTATGTTTTGAACCATTTATGTGACACTAATTATAGATTCCGATACTTCACTTTGGGTTTGCTGTATCCCTCTGACCGTCTTATTGACGATGAAACACAGAAATTGCATCGGAATTAGAAACAAAAGGCTCAATGCCGACTCAAGTTCAAGAAGACTGGCCCTTCTTACTGTCTATGTTTTGAACCTTTCCTGTGAGACCAGTTTTAGATTCCGATGCTACACTTCAGGTTTACTGGATCCCTTGACCCTTATTATTGACGACGAAACACAGAAATTGCATCGGAATTAAATAGAAAAGCACAATGCCGACTTAAGTATAAGAAATCTGACTCTTCTTACTGTCTATGTTTTGAACCATTCCTGTGACACTAGTTATAGATTCCGATGCCTCACTTCAGGTTTACTGTATCCCTCCGACGTACGTATTGACGATACACACAGAAATTGCATCGGAATTAAATACAAAAGGCATAATGCTGACTTAAGTACAAGAAAACTGACGCTTCTTACTGTTTATGTTTTGAACCATTCCTGTGACCCTAGTTATAGATTCCGATGCTTCACTTCAGGTTTACTGTATCCCTCTGATCTTCTTATTGACGATGAAACACAGATATTGCATCGGAATTAAATACAAAAGGCACAATGCCGACTTAAGTACAAGAAAACTGACCTTTCTTACTGTCTATGTTTTGAACCACTCCTGTGACACTAGTTATAGATTCCGATGCTTCACTTCAGGTTTACTGTATCCCTCTGACCTTCTTATTGACGATGAAACACAGAAATAGCATTGGAATTAAATACAAAAGGCACAATGCCAACTTAAGTACAAAATGACTGACCCTTCTTACTCTCTATGTTTTGAACCATACCTGTGACACTAATTATAGATTCCGATGCTTCACTTTAGGTTTACTGTATCCCTCCGACCGTCTTATTGACGATGAAACACAGAAATTGCATCGGAATTAAATACAAAAGGGGCAATGCCGACATAAGTACAAGAAAACTGACTCTTCTTACTGTCTATGTTTTGAACCATTCCTGTGACACTAGTTATCGATTCCGATGCTTCACTTCAGTTTTACTGTATCCCTCTGACCTTCTTATTAACGATGAAACACAGAAATTGCATCGGAAATAAATACAAAAGGCACAATGCCGACTTAAGTACAAGAAAACTGACGCTTCTTACTGTTTTGTTTTGAACCACTCCTGTGACACTAGTTATAGATTATGATGCTTCACTTCAGGTTTACTGTATCCCTGTGACCTTCTTATTGACGATGAAACACAGAAATTGCATCGGAATTAAATACAAATGGCACAATGCCGACTTAAGTACAATAAAACTGACTCTTCTTACTGTCTATATTCTGAACCATTCCTGTGACACTAGTTATAGATTCCGATGCTTCAGTTCAGGTTTACTGTATGCCTCTGACCTTCTTATTGACGATGAAACACAGAAAGTGCGTCAGAATAGGAACAAAATGCACAATGCCAACTCAAGTTCAAGAAGACTGGCTCTTCTTACTGTCTATGTTTTGAACCTTTCCTGTGAGAAAGGTTTTAGATTCCGATGCTTCACTTCAGGTTCGCTGTATCCCTAGCACCTTCTTATTGACGACGAAACACAGAAAGTGCATCGGAATTAAATAGAAAAGGAACAATGCCGACGTAAGTACAAGAAACTGACTCTTCTTACAGTCTATGCTTTGAACCATTCCTGTGACATTAGTTATAGATTCCGATGCTTCACTTCAAGTTTACTGTATCTCTCTGACCTACTTATTGACGATGAAACACAGAAATTACATCGGAATTAAATACAAAAGGCTTAATGCCGACTTAAGTACCAGTAAAATGACACTTCTCACTGTCTATGATTTGAATCAATTGTGTGACACTAGTTATAGATTCCGATGCTTCACTTCAGGTTTACTGTAAACCTCTGACCTTCTTATTGACAATGAAACACAGAATTTGCATCGGAATTAAATACAAAAGGCACAATGCCGACTTAAGTACAAGAAGACCGACTCTTCTTACTGTCTATGTTTTGAACCATTCCGGTGACACTAGTTATAGATTCCGATGCTTCACTTCAGGTTCACTGTATCCCTCTGACCTTCTTATTGACGATGAAACACAAAAATTGCATCGGAATTAAATACAAAAGGCAAAATGCTGACTTAAGTACAAGAAAATTGACTCTTCTTATTGTCTATGTTTTGTACCATTCCTGTGACACTAGTTATAGATTCCGATGCCTCACTTCAGGTTTACTGTATCCCACTGACCGTCTTATTGACGATGAAACACAGAAATTACATCGGAATGAAACACAAAACGCACAATGCCGACTTAATAACAAGTAAACTGACTCTTCTTACTGTTTATGTTTTGAACCATTCCTGTGACACTAGTTATAGATTCCGATGCTTCACTACAGGTTTACTGTATCCCTCTGACCTACTTATTGACGATGAAACACAGAAATTGCATCGGAATTAAATACAAAATGCACAAAGCCAATTTAAGTACAAGTAAACTGACTCTACTTACTGCCTATGATTTGAACTATTCCTGTGACACTAGTTATAGATTCCGATGCTTCACTTCAGGTTTACTGTATCCCTCTGACCGTCTTATTGACGATGAAACAGAGAAATTGCATCGGAATTAAATACAAAAGGCACAATGCCTACTTAAGTACAAGAAAACTGACTCTTCTTACTGTCTATGTTTTGAACCATTCCTGTGACACAAGTTATAGATTCCGATGCTTCACTTCAGGTTTACTGTATCACTCTCACCTTCTTATTGACGATGAAACACAGAAATTGCATCGAAATTAAATACAAAAGGCACAATGCCGACTTAAGTACAGGTAAACTGACTCTTCTTTCTGTCTATGTTTTGAACCATTCCTGTGACACAAGTTATAGATTCCGATGCTTCACTTTAGGTTTACTGTATCCCTGTGACCCTCTTATTGACGATGAAACACAGAAATTGCATCGGAATTAAATACAAAAGGCACAATGATGACTTAAGTACAATAAAACTGACTCTTCTTACTTTCTATATTCTGAACCATTCCTGTGACACTAGTTATAGATTCCGATGCTTCACTTCAGGTTTACAGTATCCCTCTGACCTTCTTATTGACGATGAAACACAGAAAGTGCATCAGAATACGAACAAAATCCACAATGCCAACTCAAGTTCAAGAAGACTGGCTCTTCTTACTGTCTATGTTTTGAACCTTTCCTGTGAGAAAGGTTTTAGATTCCGATGCTTCACTTCAGGTTCGCTGTATCCCTTGCATCTTCTTATTGACGACGAAACACAGAAAGTGCATCGGAATTAAATAGAAAAGGAACAATGCCGACGTAAGTACAAGAAACTGACTCTTCTTACAGTCTATGTTTTGAACCATTTATGTGACACTAATTATAGATTCCGATGCTTCACTTTGGGTTTGCTGTATCCCTCTGACCGTCTTATTGACGATGAAACACAGAAATTGCATCGGAATTAGAAACAAAAGGCTCAATGCCGACTCAAGTTCAAGAAGACTGGCCCTTCTTACTGTCTATGTTTTGAACCTTTCCTGTGAGACCAGTTTTAGATTCCGATGCTACACTTCAGGTTTACTGGATCCCTTGACCCTTATTATTGACGACGAAACACAGAAATTGCATCGGAATTAAATAGAAAAGGCACAATGCCGGGTTAAGTACAAGAAAACTGACTCTTCTTACTGTCTATGCTTTGAACCATTCCTGTGACATTAGTTATAGATTCCGATGCTTCACTTCAGGTTTACTGTATCTCTCTGACCTACTTATTGACGATGAAACACAGAAATTACATCGGAATTAAATACAAAAGGCTTAATGCCGACCTAAGTACCAGTAAACTGACACTTCTCACTGTCTATGATTTGAACCAATTGTGTGACACTAGTTATAGAATCCGATGCTTCACTTCATGTTTACTGTAAACCTCTGACCTTCTTATTGACAATGAAACACAGAAATTGCATCGGAATTAAATACAAAAGGCACAATGCCGACATAAGTACAAGAAGACTGACTGTTCTTACTGTCTATGTTTTGAACCATTCCGGTGACGCTAGTTATAGATTCCGATGCTTCACTTCAGGTTCACTGTATCCCTCTGACCTTCTTATTGACGATGAAACACAAAAATTGCATCGGAACTAAATACAAAAGGCACAATGCCGACTTAAGTACAAGAAAATTGACTCTTCATATTGTCTATGTTTTGTACCATTCCTGTGACACTAGTTATAGATTCCGATGCCTCACTTCAGGTTTACTGTATCCCACTGACCTTCTTATTGACGATGAAACACAGAAATTACATCGGAATGAAACACAAAACGCACAATGCCGACTTAGTAACAAGTAAACTGACTCTTCTTACTGTTTATGTTTTGAACCACTCCTGTGACACTAGTTATAGATTCCGATGCTTCACTACAGGTTTACTGTATCCCTCTGACCGTCTTATTGACGATGAAACACAGATATTGCATCGGAATTAAATACAAAAGGCACAATGCCTACTTAAGTACAAGTAAACTGACTCTTCTTACTGTCTATGTTTTGAACCATTCCTGTGACACAAGTTATAGGCTCCGATGCTTCACTTCAGGTTTACAGTATCACTCTGACCTTCTTATTGACGATGAAACACAGAAATTTCATCGGCATTAAATACAAAAGGCACAATGCCGACTTAAGTACTAGAAAACTGACTCTTCTTACTGTCTATGTTTTGAACCATTCCTGTGACACTAGTTATGGATTCCGAAGCATCACTTCAGGGTTACTGTATCCCTCTGACCTTCTTATTGACGATGAAACACAGAAATTGCATCGGAATTAAATACAAAAGGCACAATGCCGACTTAATTATTAGAATACTGACTCTTCTTACGGTCTATGCTTTGAACCATGCCTGTGACACTAGTTATAGATTCCGATGCTTCACAACACGTTTAGTGTATCCCTCTGATCTTCTTATTGACGATGAAACACAGAAAATGCATCGGAATACAAACAAAAGGCACAATGCCGACTTAAGTACAAGAATACTGACTCTTCATACTGTCTATGTTTTGAACCATTCCTGTGACACTAGTTATAGATTCCGAAGCTTCACTTCAAATTTACTGTATCCCTCTGACCTACTTATTGACGATGAAACACAGAAATTGCATCGGAATTAAATAAAAAAGGCACAATGCCGACTCAAGTACAAGAAGACTGGCTCTTCTTACTGTCTATGATTTGAACCTTTCCTGTGAGACCGGTTATAGATTCCGATGCTTCACTCCAGGTTCACTGTATCGCTTGGCCCTTCTTATTGACGACGAAACACAGAAAGTGCATCGGAATTAAATAGAAATGGCACAATGCCGACTTAAGTACAAGGAAACTGACTCTTCATACTGTCTATGTTTTGAACCATTCCTGTGACACTAGTTATGGATTCCGATGCTTCACTTCAGGTTTGCTGTATCCCTCTGACCGTCTTATTGACGATGAAACACAGAAATTGCATCGGAATTAAATACAAAAGGCACAGTGCCGACTTAATTATAAGAAAACTGACTCTTCCTACTGTCTATGCTTTGAAATATTCCTGTGACACTAGTTATAGATTCCGATGCTTCACTCCAGGTTTACTGTATCCCTCTGACGTACGTATTCACGATACACTCAGAAATTGCATCGGAATTAAATACAATAGGCATAATGCCGACTTAAGTACAAGAAAACTGACGCTTCTTACTGTTTATGTTTTGAACCATTCCTGTGACCCTAGTTATAGATTCCGATGCTTCACTTCAGGTTTACTGTATCCCTCTGATCTTCTTATTGACGATGAAACACAGATATTGCATCGGAATTAAATACAAAAGGCACACTGCCGACTTACGTACAAGAAAACTGACCTTTCTTACTGTCTATGTTTTGAACCATTCCTGTGACACTAGTTATAGATTCCGATGCTTCACTTCAGGTTTACTGTATCCCTCTGACCTTCTTATTGACGATGAAACACAGAAATTGCATTGGAATTAAATACAAAAGGCACAATGCCAACTTAAGTACAAAATGACTGACTCTTCTTACTCTCTATGTTTTGAACCATACCTGTGACACTAGTTATAGATTCCCATGCTTCACATTAGGTTTACTGTATCCCTCCGACCGTCTTATTGACGATGAAACACAGAAATTGCATCGGAATTAAATACAAAAGGTTCAATGCCGACATAAGTACAAGAAAACTGACTCTTCTTACTGTCTATGTTTTGAACCATTCCTGTGACACTAGTTATAGATTCCGATGCTTCACTTCAGTTTTACTGTATCCCTCTGACCTTCTTATTGACGATGAAACACAGAAATTGCATCGGAACTAAATACAAAAGGCACAATGCCGACTTAAGTACAAGAAAACTGACGCTTCTTACTGTTTTGTTTTGAACCACTCCTGTGACACTAGTTATAGATTATGATGCTTCACTTCAGGTTTACTGTATCCCTGTGACCTTCTTATTGACGATGAAACACAGAAATTGCATCGGAATTAAATACAAAAGGCACAATGCCGACTTAAGTACAATAAAACTGACTCTTCTTACTGTCTATATTCTGAACCATTCCTGTGACACTAGTTATAGATTCCGATGCTTCACTTCAGGTTTACAGTATCCCTCTGACCTTCTTATTGACGATGAAACACAGAAAGTGCATCAGAATACGAACAAAATCCACAATGCCAACTCAAGTTCAAGAAGACTGGCTCTTCTTACTGTCTATGTTTTGAACCTTTCCTGTGAGAAAGGTTTTAGATTCCGTTGCTTCACTTCAGGTTCGCTGTATCCCTTGCACCTTCTTATTGACGACGAAACACAGAAAGTGCATCGGAATTAAATAGAAAAGGAACAATGCCGACGTAAGTACAAGAAACTGACTCTTCTTACAGTCTATGTTTTGAACCATTTATGTGACACTAATTATAGATTCCGATACTTCACTTTGGGTTTGCTGTATCCCTCTGACCGTCTTATTGACGATGAAACACAGAAATTGCATCGGAATTAGAAACAAAAGGCTCAATGCCGACTCAAGTTCAAGAAGACTGGCCCTTCTTACTGTCTATGTTTTGAACCTTTCCTGTGAGACCAGTTTTAGATTCCGATGCTACACTTCAGGTTTACTGGATCCCTTGACCCTTATTATTGACGACGAAACACAGAAATTGCATCGGAATTAAATAGAAAAGCACAATGCCGACTTAAGTATAAGAAAACTGACTCTTCTTACTGTCTATGTTTTGAACCATTCCTGTGACACTAGTTATAGATTCCGATGCTTCACTTCAGGTTTACTGTATCCCTCCGACGTACGTATTGACGATACACACAGAAATTGCATCGGAATTAAATACAAAAGGCATAATGCCGACTTAAGTACAAGAAAACTGACGCTTCTTACTGTTTATGTTTTGAACCATTCCTGTGACCCTAGTTATAGATTCCGATGCTTCACTTCAGGTTTACTGTATCCCTCTGATCTTCTTATTGACGATGAAACACAGATATTGCATCGGAATTAAATACAAAAGGCACAATGCCGACTTAAGTACAAGAAAACTGACCTTTCTTACTGTCTATGTTTTGAACCACTCCTGTGACACTAGTTATAGATTCCGATGCTTCACTTCAGGTTTACTGTATCCCTCTGACCTTCTTATTGACGATGAAACACAGAAATTGCATTGGAATTAAATACAAAAGGCACAATGCCAACTTAAGTACAAAATGACTGACCCTTCTTACTCTCTATGTTTTGAACCATACCTGTGACACTAATTATAGATTCCGATGCTTCACTTTAGGTTTACTGTATCCCTCCGACCGTCTTATTGACGATGAAACACAGAAATTGCATCGGAATTAAATACAAAAGGCGCAATGCCGACATAAGTACAAGAAAACTGACTCTTCTTACTGTCTATGTTTTGAACCATTCCTGTGACACTAGTTATCGATTTCGATGCTTCACTTCAGTTTTACTGTATCCCTCTGACCTTCTTATTAACGATGAAACACAGAAATTGCATCGGAAATAAATACAAAAGGCACAATGCCGACTTAAGTACAAGAAAACTGACGCTTCTTACTGTTTTGTTTTGAACCACTCCTGTGACACTAGTTATAGATTATGATGCTTCACTTCAGGTTTACTGTATCCCTGTGACCTTCTTATTGACGATGAAACACAGAAATTGCATCGGAATTAAATACAAATGGCACAATGCCGACTTAAGTACAATAAAACTGACTCTTCTTACTGTCTATATTCTGAACCATTCCTGTGACACTAGTTATAGATTCCGATGCTTCAGTTCAGGTTTACTGTATGCCTCTGACCTTCTTATTGACGATGAAACACAGAAAGTGCGTCAGAATAGGAACAAAATGCACAATGCCAACTCAAGTTCAAGAAGACTGGCTCTTCTTACTGTCTATGTTTTGAACCTTTCCTGTGAGAAAGGTTTTAGATTCCGATGCTTCACTTCAGGTTCGCTGTATCCCTAGCACCTTCTTATTGACGACGAAACACAGAAAGTGCATCGGAATTAAATAGAAAAGGAACAATGCCGACGTAAGTACAAGAAACTGACTCTTCTTACAGTCTATGCTTTGAACCATTCCTGTGACATTAGTTATAGATTCCGATGCTTCACTTCAGGTTTACTGTATCTCTCTGACCTACTTATTGACGATGAAACACAGAAATTACATCGGAATTAAATACAAAAGGCTTAATGCCGACTTAAGTACCAGTAAAATGACACTTCTCACTGTCTATGATTTGAATCAATTGTGTGACACTAGTTATAGATTCCGATGCTTCACTTCAGGTTTACTGTAAACCTCTGACCTTCTTATTGACAATGAAACACAGAATTTGCATCGGAATTAAATACAAAAGGCACAATGCCGACTTAAGTACAAGAAGACCGACTCTTCTTACTGTCTATGTTTTGAACCATTCCGGTGACACTAGTTATAGATTCCGATGCTTCACTTCAGGTTCACTGTATCCCTCTGACCTTCTTATTGACGATGAAACACAAAAATTGCATCGGAATTAAATACAAAAGGCAAAATGCTGACTTAAGTACAAGAAAATTGACTCTTCTTATTGTCTATGTTTTGTACCATTCCTGTGACACTAGTTATAGATTCCGATGCCTCACTTCAGGTTTACTGTATCCCACTGACCGTCTTATTGACGATGAAACACAGAAATTACATCGGAATGAAACACAAAACGCACAATGCCGACTTAATAACAAGTAAACTGACTCTTCTTACTGTTTATGTTTTGAACCATTCCTGTGACACTAGTTATAGATTCCGATGCTTCACTACAGGTTTACTGTATCCCTCTGACCTACTTATTGACGATGAAACACAGAAATTGCATCGGAATTAAATACAAAATGCACAAAGCCAATTTAAGTACAAGTAAACTGACTCTACTTACTGCCTATGATTTGAACTATTCCTGTGACACTAGTTATAGATTCCGATGCTTCACTTCAGGTTTACTGTATCCCTCTGACCGTCTTATTGACGATGAAACAGAGAAATTGCATCGGAATTAAATACAAAAGGCACAATGCCTACTTAAGTACAAGAAAACTGACTCTTCTTACTGTCTATGTTTTGAACCATTCCTGTGACACAAGTTATAGATTCCGATGCTTCACTTCAGGTTTACTGTATCACTCTCACCTTCTTATTGACGATGAAACACAGAAATTGCATCGAAATTAAATACAAAAGGCACAATGCCGACTTAAGTACAGGTAAACTGACTCTTCTTACTGTCTATGTTTTGAACCATTCCTGTGACACAAGTTATAGATTCCGATGCTTCACTTTAGGTTTACTGTATCCCTGTGACCCTCTTATTGACGATGAAACACAGAAATTGCATCGGAATTAAATACAAAAGGCACAATGATGACTTAAGTACAATAAAATTGACTCTTCTTACTTTCTATATTCTGAACCATTCCTGTGACACTAGTTATAGATTCCGATGCTTCACTTCAGGTTTACAGTATCCCTCTGACCTTCTTATTGACGATGAAACACAGAAAGTGCATCAGAATACGAACAAAATCCACAATGCCAACTCAAGTTCAAGAAGACTGGCTCTTCTTACTGTCTATGTTTTGAACCTTTCCTGTGAGAAAGGTTTTAGATTCCGATGCTTCACTTCAGGTTCGCTGTATCCCTTGCACCTTCTTATTGACGACGAAACACAGAAAGTGCATCGGAATTAAATAGAAAAGGAACAATGCCGACGTAAGTACAAGAAACTGACTCTTCTTACAGTCTATGTTTTGAACCATTTATGTGACACTAATTATAGATTCCGATGCTTCACTTTGGGTTTGCTGTATCCCTCTGACCGTCTTATTGACGATGAAACACAGAAATTGCATCGGAATTAGAAACAAAAGGCTCAATGCCGACTCAAGTTCAAGAAGACTGGCCCTTCTTACTGTCTATGTTTTGAACCTTTCCTGTGAGACCAGTTTTAGATTCCGATGCTACACTTCAGGTTTACTGGATCCCTTGACCCTTATTATTGACGACGAAACACAGAAATTGCATCGGAATTAAATAGAAAAGGCACAATGCCGGGTTAAGTACAAGAAAACTGACTCTTCTTACTGTCTATGCTTTGAACCATTCCTGTGACATTAGTTATAGATTCCGATGCTTCACTTCAGGTTTACTGTATCTCTCTGACCTACTTATTGACGATGAAACACAGAAATTACATCGGAATTAAATACAAAAGGCTTAATGCCGACCTAAGTACCAGTAAACTGACACTTCTCACTGTCTATGATTTGAACCAATTGTGTGACACTAGTTATAGATTCCGATGCTTCACTTCATGTTTACTGTAAACCTCTGACCTTCTTATTGACAATGAAACACAGAAATTGCATCGGAATTAAATACAAAAGGCACAATGCCGACATAAGTACAAGAAGACTGACTGTTCTTACTGTCTATGTTTTGAACCATTCCGGTGACGCTAGTTATAGATTCCGATGCTTCACTTCAGGTTCACTGTATCCCTCTGACCTTCTTATTGACGATGAAACACAAAAATTGCATCGGAACTAAATACAAAAGGCACAATGCCGACTTAAGTACACGAAAATTGACTCTTCATATTGTCTATGTTTTGTACCATTCCTGTGACACTAGTTATAGATTCCGATGCCTCACTTCAGGTTTACTGTATCCCACTGACCTTCTTATTGACGATGAAACACAGAAATTACATCGGAATGAAACACAAAACGCACAATGCCGACTTAGTAACAAGTAAACTGACTCTTCTTACTGTTTATGCTTTGAACCACTCCTGTGACACTAGTTATAGATTCCGATGCTTCACTACAGGTTTACTGTATCCCTCTGACCGTCTTATTGACGATGAAACACAGATATTGCATCGGAATTAAATACAAAAAGCACAATGCCTACTTAAGTACAAGTAAAATGACTCTTCTTACTGTCTATGTTTTGAACCATTCCTGTGACACAAGTTATAGACTCCGATGCTTCACTTCAGGTTTACAGTATCACTCTGACCTTCTTATTGACGATGAAACACAGAAATTTCATCGGCATTAAATACAAAAGGCACAATGCCGACTTAAGTACTAGAAAACTGACTCTTCTTACTGTCTATGTTTTGAACCATTCCTGTGACACTAGTTATGGATTCCGAAGCATCACTTCAGGGTTACTGTATCCCTCTGACCTTCTTATTGACGATGAAACACAGAAATTGCATCGGAATTAAATACAAAAAGCACAATGCCGACTTAATTATTAGAATACTGACTCTTCTTACGGTCTATGCTTTGAACCATGCCTGTGACACTAGTTATAGATTCCGATGCTTCACAACACGTTTACTGTATCCCTCTGATCTTCTTATTGACGATGAAACACAGAAAATGCATCGGAATACAAACAAAAGGCACAATGCCGACTTAAGTACAAGAATACTGACTCTTCATACTGTCTATGTTTTGAACCATTCCTGTGACACTAGTTATAGATTCCGAAGCTTCACTTCAAATTTACTGTATCCCTCTGACCTACTTATTGACGATGAAACACAGAAATTGCATCGGAATTAAATACAAAAGGCACAATGCCGACTCAAGTACAAGAAGACTGGCTCTTCTTACTGTCTATGATTTGAACCTTTCCTGTGAGACCGGTTATAGATTCCGATGCTTCACTCCAGGTTTACTGTATCGCTTGGCCCTTCTTATTGACGACGAAACACAGAAAGTGCATCGGAATTAAATAGAAATGGCACAATGCCGACTTAAGTACAAGGAAACTGACTCTTCATACTGTCTATGTTTTGAACCATTCCTGTGACACTAGTTATGGATTCCGATGCTTCACTTCAGGTTTGCTGTATCCCTCTGACCGTCTTATTGACGATGAAACACAGAAATTGCATCGGAATTAAATACAAAAGGCACAGTGCCGACTTAATTATAAGAAAACTGACTCTTCCTACTGTCTATGCTTTGAAATATTCCTGTGACACTAGTTATAGATTCCGATGCTTCACTCCAGGTTTACTGTATCCCTCTGACGTACGTATTCACGATACACTCAGAAATTGCATCGGAATTAAATACAAAAGGCATAATGCCGACTTAAGTACAAGAAAACTGACGCTTCTTACTGTTTATGTTTTGAACCATTCCTGTGACCCTAGTTATAGATTCCGATGCTTCACTTCAGGTTTACTGTATCCCTCTGATCTTCTTATTGACGATGAAACACAGATATTGCATCGGAATTAAATACAAAAGGCACACTGCCGACTTACGTACAAGAAAACTGACCTTTCTTACTGTCTATGTTTTGAACCATTCCTGTGACACTAGTTATAGATTCCGATGCTTCACTTCAGGTTTACTGTATCCTTCTGACCTTCTTATTGACGATGAAACACAGAAATTGCATTGGAATTAAATACAAAAGGCACAATGCCAACTTAAGTACAAAATGACTGACTCTTCTTACTCTCTATGTTTTGAACCATACCTGTGACACTAGTTATAGATTCCCATGCTTCACATTAGGTTTACTGTATCCCTCCGACCGTCTTATTGACGATGAAACACAGAAATTGCATCGGAATTAAATACAAAAGGTTCAATGCCGACATAAGTACAAGAAAACTGACTCTTCTTACTGTCTATGTTTTGAACCATTCCTGTGACACTAGTTATAGATTCCGATGCTTCACTTCAGTTTTACTGTATCCCTCTGACCTTCTTATTGACGATGAAACACAGAAATTGCATCGGAACTAAATACAAAAGGCACAATGCCGACTTAAGTACAAGAAAACTGACGCTTCTTACTGTTTTGTTTTGAACCACTCCTGTGACACTAGTTATAGATTATGATGCTTCACTTCAGGTTTACTGTATCCCTGTGACCTTCTTATTGACGATGAAACACAGAAATTGCATCGGAATTAAATACAAAAGGCACAATGCCGACTTAAGTACAATAAAACTGACTCTTCTTACTGTCTATATTCTGAACCATTCCTGTGACACTAGTTATAGATTCCGATGCTTCACTTCAGGTTTACAGTATCCCTCTGACCTTCTTATTGACGATGAAACACAGAAAGTGCATCAGAATACGAACAAAATCCACAATGCCAACTCAAGTTCAAGAAGACTGGCTCTTCTTACTGTCTATGTTTTGAACCTTTCCTGTGAGAAAGGTTTTAGATTCCGTTGCTTCACTTCAGGTTCGCTGTATCCCTTGCACCTTCTTATTGACGACGAAACACAGAAAGTGCATCGGAATTAAATAGAAAAGGAACAATGCCGACGTAAGTACAAGAAACTGACTCTTCTTACAGTCTATGTTTTGAACCATTTATGTGACACTAATTATAGATTCCGATACTTCACTTTGGGTTTGCTGTATCCCTCTGACCGTCTTATTGACGATGAAACACAGAAATTGCATCGGAATTAGAAACAAAAGGCTCAATGCCGACTCAAGTTCAAGAAGACTGGCCCTTCTTACTGTCTATGTTTTGAACCTTTCCTGTGAGACCAGTTTTAGATTCCGATGCTACACTTCAGGTTTACTGGATCCCTTGACCCTTATTATTGACGACGAAACACAGAAATTGCATCGGAATTAAATAGAAAAGCACAATGCCGACTTAAGTATAAGAAAACTGACTCTTCTTACTGTCTATGTTTTGAACCATTCCTGTGACACTAGTTATAGATTCCGATGCTTCACTTCAGGTTTACTGTATCCCTCCGACGTACGTATTGACGATACACACAGAAATTGCATCGGAATTAAATACAAAAGGCATAATGCCGACTTAAGTACAAGAAAACTGACGCTTCTTACTGTTTATGTTTTGAACCATTCCTGTGACCCTAGTTATAGATTCCGATGCTTCACTTCAGGTTTACTGTATCCCTCTGATCTTCTTATTGACGATGAAACACAGATATTGCATCGGAATTAAATACAAAAGGCACAATGCCGACTTAAGTACAAGAAAACTGACCTTTCTTACTGTCTATGTTTTGAACCACTCCTGTGACACTAGTTATAGATTCCGATGCTTCACTTCAGGTTTACTGTATCCCTCTGACCTTCTTATTGACGATGAAACACAGAAATTGCATTGGAATTAAATACAAAAGGCACAATGCCAACTTAAGTACAAAATGACTGACCCTTCTTACTCTCTATGTTTTGAACCATACCTGTGACACTAATTATAGATTCCGATGCTTCACTTTAGGTTTACTGTATCCCTCCGACCGTCTTATTGACGATGAAACACAGAAATTGCATCGGAATTAAATACAAAAGGCGCAATGCCGACATAAGTACAAGAAAACTGACTCTTCTTACTGTCTATGTTTTGAACCATTCCTGTGACACTAGTTATCGATTCCGATGCTTCACTTCAGTTTTACTGTATCCCTCTGACCTTCTTATTAACGATGAAACACAGAAATTGCATCGGAAATAAATACAAAAGGCACAATGCCGACTTAAGTACAAGAAAACTGACGCTTCTTACTGTTTAGTTTTGAACCACTCCTGTGACACTAGTTATAGATTATGAAGCTTCACTTCAGGTTTACTGTATCCCTGTGACCTTCTTATTGACGATGAAACACAGAAATTGCATCGGAATTAAATACAAATGGCACAATGCCGACTTAAGTACAATAAAACTGACTCTTCTTACTGTCTATATTCTGAACCATTCCTGTGACACTAGTTATAGATTCCGATGCTTCAGTTCAGGTTTACTGTATGCCTCTGACCTTCTTATTGACGATGAAACACAGAAAGTGCTTCAGAATAGGAACAAAATGCACAATGCCAACTCAAGTTCAAGAAGACTGGCTCTTCTTACTGTCTATGTTTTGAACCTTTCCTGTGAGAAAGGTTTTAGATTCCGATGCTTCACTTCAGGTTCGCTGTATCCCTAGCACCTTCTTATTGACGACGAAACACAGAAAGTGCATCGGAATTAAGTAGAAAAGGAACAATGCCGACGTAAGTACAAGAAACTGACTCTTCTTACAGTCTATGCTTTGAACCATTCCTGTGACATTAGTTATAGATTCCGATGCTTCACTTCAGGTTTACTGTATCTCTCTGACCTACTTATTGACGATGAAACACAGAAATTACATCGGAATTAAATACAAAAGGCTTAATGCCGACTTAAGTACCAGTAAAATGACACTTCTCACTGTCTATGATTTGAATCAATTGTGTGACACTAGTTATAGATTCCGATGCTTCACTTCAGGTTTACTGTAAACCTCTGACCTTCTTATTGACAATGAAACACAGAATTTGCATCGGAATTAAATACAAAAGGCACAATGCCGACTTAAGTACAAGAAGACCGACTCTTCTTACTGTCTATGTTTTGAACCATTCCGGTGACACTAGTTATAGATTCCGATGCTTCACTTCAGGTTCACTGTATCCCTCTGACCTTCTTATTGACGATGAAACACAAAAATTGCATCGGAATTAAATACAAAAGGCAAAATGCTGACTTAAGTACAAGAAAATTGACTCTTCTTATTGTCTATGTTTTGTACCATTCCTGTGACACTAGTTATAGATTCCGATGCCTCACTTCAGGTTTACTGTATCCCACTGACCGTCTTATTGACGATGAAACACAGAAATTACATCGGAATGAAACACAAAACGCACAATGCCGACTTAATAACAAGTAAACTGACTCTTCTTACTGTTTATGTTTTGAACCATTCCTGTGACACTAGTTATAGATTCCGATGCTTCACTACAGGTTTACTGTATCCCTCTGACCTACTTATTGAAGATGAAACACAGAAATTGCATCGGAATTAAATACAAAATGCACAAAGCCAATTTAAGTACAAGTAAACTGACTCTACTTACTGCCTATGATTTGAACTATTCCTGTGACACTAGTTATAGATTCCGATGCTTCACTTCAGGTTTACTGTATCCCTCTGACCGTCTTATTGACGATGAAACAGAGAAATTGCATCGGAATTAAATACAAAAGGCACAATGCCTACTTAAGTACAAGAAAACTGACTCTTCTTACTGTCTATGTTTTGAACCATTCCTGTGACACAAGTTATAGATTCCGATGCTTCACTTCAGGTTTACTGTATCACTCTCACCTTCTTATTGACGATGAAACACAGAAATTGCATCGAAATTAAATACAAAAGGCACAATGCCGACTTAAGTACAGGTAAACTGACTCTTCTTACTGTCTATGTTTTGAACCATTCCTGTGACACAAGTTATAGATTCCGATGCTTCACTTTAGGTTTACTGTATCCCTGTGACCCTCTTATTGACGATGAAACACAGGAATTGCATCGGAATTAAATACAAAAGGCACAATGATGACTTAAGTACAATAAAACTGACTCTTCTTACTTTCTATATTCTGAACCATTCCTGTGACACTAGTTATAGATTCCGATGCTTCACTTCAGGTTTACAGTATCCCTCTGACCTTCTTATTGACGATGAAACACAGAAAGTGCATCAGAATACGAACAAAATCCACAATGCCAACTCAAGTTCAAGAAGACTGGCTCTTCTTACTGTCTATGTTTTGAACCTTTCCTGTGAGAAAGGTTTTAGATTCCGATGCTTCACTTCAGGTTCGCTGTATCCCTTGCACCTTCTTATTGACGACGAAACACAGAAAGTGCATCGGAATTAAATAGAAAAGGAACAATGCCGACGTAAGTACAAGAAACTGACTCTTCTTACAGTCTATGTTTTGAACCATTTATGTGACACTAATTATAGATTCCGATGCTTCACTTTGGGTTTGCTGTATCCCTCTGACCGTCTTATTGACGATGAAACACAGAAATTGCATCGGAATTAGAAACAAAAGGCTCAATGCCGACTCAAGTTCAAGAAGACTGGCCCTTCTTACTGTCTATGTTTTGAACCTTTCCTGTGAGACCAGTTTTAGATTCCGATGCTACACTTCAGGTTTACTGGATCCCTTGACCCTTATTATTGACGACGAAACACAGAAATTGCATCGGAATTAAATAGAAAAGGCACAATGCCGGGTTAAGTACAAGAAAACTGACTCTTCTTACTGTCTATGCTTTGAACCATTCCTGTGACATTAGTTATAGATTCCGATGCTTCACTTCAGGTTTACTGTATCTCTCTGACCTACTTATTGACGATGAAACACAGAAATTACATCGGAATTAAATGCAAAAGGCTTAATGCCGACCTAAGTACCAGTAAACTGACACTTCTCACTGTCTATGATTTGAACCAATTGTGTGACACTAGTTATAGATTCCGATGCTTCACTTCACGTTTCCTGTAAATCTCTGACCTTCTTATTGACAATGAAACACAGAAATTGCATCGGAATTAAATACAAAAGGCACAATGCCGACATAAGTACAAGAAGACTGACTGTTCTTACTGTCTATGTTTTGAACCATTCCGGTGACGCTAGTTATAGATTCCGATGCTTCACTTCAGGTTCACTGTATCCCTCTGACCTTCTTATTGACGATGAAACACAAAAATTGCATCGGAACTAAATACAAAAGGCACAATTCCGACTTAAGTACAAGAAAATTGACTCTTCATATTGTCTATGTTTTGTACCATTCCTGTGACACTAGTTATAGATTCCGATGCCTCACTTCAGGTTTACTGTATCCCACTGCCCTTCTTATTGACGATGAAACACAGAAATTACATCGGAATGAAACACAAAACGCACAATGCCGACTTAGTAACAAGTAAACTGACTCTTCTTACTGTTTATGTTTTGAACCACTCCTGTGACACTAGTTATAGATTCCGATGCTTCACTACAGGTTTACTGTATCCCTCTGACCGTCTTATTGACGATGAAACACAGAAATTGCATCGGTACTAAATACAAAAGGCACAATGCCGACTTAAGTACAAGAAAACTTACGCTTCTTACTGTTTTGTTTTGAACCACTCCTGTGACACTAGTTATAGATTATGATGCTTCACTTCAGGTTTACTGTATCCCTGTGACCTTCTTATTGACGATGAAACACAGAAATTGCATCGGAATTAAATACAAAAGGCACAATGCCGACTTAAGTACAATAAAACTGACTCTTCTTACTGTCTATATTCTGAACCATTCCTGTGACACTAGTTATAGATTCCGATGCTTCACTTCAGGTTTACAGTGTCCCTCTGACCTTCTTATTGACGATGAAACACAGAAAGTGCATCAGAATACGAACAAAATCCACAATGCCAACTCAAGTTCAAGAAGACTGGCTCTTCTTACTGTCTATGTTTTGAACCTTTCCTGTGAGAAAGGTTTTAGATTCCGTTGCTTCACTTCAGGTTCGCTGTATCCCTTGCACCTTCTTATTGACGACGAAACACAGAAAGTGCATCGGAATTAAATAGAAAAGGAACAATGCCGACGTAAGTACAAGAAACTGAATCTTCTTACAGTCTATGTTTTGAACCATTTATGTGACACTAATTATAGATTCCGATACTTCACTTTGGGTTTGCTGTATCCCTCTGACCGTCTTATTGACGATGAAACACAGAAATTGCATCGGAATTAGAAACAAAAGGCTCAATGCCGACTCAAGTTCAAGAAGACTGGCCCTTCTTACTGTCTATGTTTTGAACCTTTCCTGTGAGACCAGTTTTAGATTCCGATGCTACACTTCAGATTTACTGGATCCCTTGACCCTTATTATTGACGACGAAACACAGAAATTGCATCGGAATTAAATAGAAAAGCACATTGCCGACTTAAGTATAAGAAAACTGACTCTTCTTACTGTCTATGTTTTGAACCATTCCTGTGACACTAGTTATAGATTCCGATGCTTCACTTCAGGTTTACTGTATCCCTCCGACGTACGTATTGACGATACACACAGAAATTGCATCGGAATTAAATACAAAAGGCATAATGCCGACTTAAGTACAAGAAAACTGACGCTTCTTACTGTTTATGTTTTGAACCATTCCTGTGACCCTAGTTATAGATTCCGATGCTTCACTTCAGGTTTACTGTATCCCTCTGATCTTCTTATTGACGATGAAACACAGATATTGCATCGGAATTAAATACAAAAGGCACAATGCCGACTTAAGTACAAGAAAACTGACCTTTCTTACTGTCTATGTTTTGAACCACTCCTGTGACACTAGTTATAGATTCCGATGCTTCACTTCAGGTTTACTGTATCCCTCTGACCTTCTTATTGACGATGAAACACAGAAATTGCATTGGAATTAAATACAAAAGGCACAATGCCAACTTAAGTACAAAATGACTGACCCTTCTTACTCTCTATGTTTTGAACCATACCTGTGACACTAATTATAGATTCCGATGCTTCACTTTAGGTTTACTGTATCCCTCCGACCGTCTTATTGACGATGAAACACAGAAATTGCATCGGAATTAAATACAAAAGGCGCAATGCCGACATAAGTACAAGAAAACTGACTCTTCTTACTGTCTATGTTTTGAACCATTCCTGTGACACTAGTTATCGATTCCGATGCTTCACTTCAGTTTTACTGTATCCCTCTGACCTTCTTATTAACGATGAAACACAGAAATTGCATCGGAAATAAATACAAAAGGCACAATGCCGACTTAAGTACAAGAAAATTGACGCTTCTTACCGTTTTGTTTTGAACCACTCCTGTGACACTAGTTATAGATTATGATGCTTCACTTCAGGTTTACTGTATCCCTGTGACCTTCTTATTGACGATGAAACACAGAAATTGCATCGGAATTAAATACAAATGGCACAATGCCGACTTAAGTAGAATAAATCTGACTCTTCTTACTGTCTATATTCTGAACCATTCCTGTGACACTAGTTATAGATTCCGATGCTTCAGTTCAGGTTTACTGTATGCCTCTGACCTTCTTATTGACGATGAAACACAGAAAGTGCGTCAGAATAGGAACAAAATGCACAATGCCAACTCAAGTTCAAGAAGACTGGCTCTTCTTACTGTCTATGTTTTGAACCTTTCCTGTGAGAAAGGTTTTAGATTCCGATGCTTCACTTCAGGTTCGCTGTATCTCTCTGACCTACTTATTGACGATGAAACACAGAAATTACATCGGAATTAAATACAAAAGGCTTAATGCCGACTTAAGTACCAGTGAAATGACACTTCTCACTGTCTATGATTTGAATCAATTGTGTGACACTAGTTATAGATTCCGATGCTTCACTTCAGGTTTACTGTAAACCTCTGACCTTCTTATTGACAATGAAACACAGAATTTGCATCGGAATTAAATACAAAAGGCACAATGCCGACTTAAGTACAAGAAGACCGACTCTTCTTACTGTCTATGTTTTGAACCATTCCGGTGACACTAGTTATAGATTCCGAAGCTTCACTTCAGGTTCACTGTATCCCTCTGACCTTCTTATTGACGATGAAACACAAAAATTGCATCGGAATTAAATACAAAAGGCAAAATGCTGACTTAAGTACAAGAAAATTGACTCTTCTTATTGTCTATGTTTTGTACCATTCCTGTGACACTAGTTATAGATTCCGATGCCTCACTTCAGGTTTACTGTATCCCACTGACCGTCTTATTGACGATGAAACACAGAAATTACATCGGAATGAAACACAAAACGCACAATGCCGACTTAATAACAAGTAAACTGACTCTTCTTACTGTTTATGTTTTGAACCATTCCTGTGACACTAGTTATAGATTCCGATGCTTCACTACAGGTTTACTGTATCCCTCTGACCTACTTATTGACGATGAAACACAGAAATTGCATCGGAATTAAATACAAAATGCACAAAGCCAATTTAAGTACAAGTAAACTGACTCTACTTACTGCCTATGATTTGAACTATTCCTGTGACACTAGTTATAGATTCCGATGCTTCACTTCAGGTTTACTGTATCCCTCTGACCGTCTTATTGACGATGAAACAGAGAAATTGCATCGGAATTAAATACAAAAGGCACAATGCCTACTTAAGTACAAGAAAACTGACTCTTCTTACTGTCTATGTTTTGAACCATTCCTGTGACACAAGTTATAGATTCCGATGCTTCACTTCAGGTTTACTGTATCACTCTCACCTTCTTATTGACGATGAAACACAGAAATTGCATCGAAATTAAATACAAAAGGCACAATGCCGACTTAAGTACAGGTAAACTGACTCTTCTTACTGTCTATGTTTTGAACCATTCCTGTGACACAAGTTATAGATTCCGATGCTTCACTTTAGGTTTACTGTATCCCTGTGACCCTCTTATTGACGATGAAACACAGAAATTGCATCGGAATTAAATACAAAAGGCACAATGATGACTTAAGTACAATAAAACTGACTCTTCTTACTTTCTATATTCTGAACCATTCCAGTGACACTAGTTATAGATTCCGATGCTTCACTTCAGGTTTACAGTATCCCTCTGACCTTCTTATTGACGATGAAACACAGAAAGTGCATCAGAATACGAACAAAATCCACAATGCCAACTCAAGTTCAAGAAGACTGGCTCTTCTTACTGTCTATGTTTTGAACCTTTCCTGTGAGAAAGGTTTTAGATTCCGATGCTTCACTTCAGGTTCGCTGTATCCCTTGCACCTTCTTATTGACGACGAAACACAGAAAGTGCATCGGAATTAAATAGAAAAGGAACAATGCCGACGTAAGTACAAGAAACTGACTCTTCTTACAGTCTATGTTTTGAACCATTTATGTGACACTAATTATAGATTCCGATGCTTCACTTTGGGTTTGCTGTATCCCTCTGACCGTCTTATTGACGATGAAACACAGAAATTGCATCGGAATTAGAAACAAAAGGCTCAATGCCGACTCAAGTTCAAGAAGACTGGCCCTTCTTACTGTCTATGTTTTGAACCTTTCCTGTGAGACCAGTTTTAGATTCCGATGCTACACTTCAGGTTTACTGGATCCCTTGACCCTTATTATTGACGACGAAACACAGAAATTGCATCGGAATTAAATAGAAAAGGCACAATGCCGGGTTAAGTACAAGAAAACTGACTCTTCTTACTGTCTATGCTTTGAACCATTCCTGTGACATTAGTTATAGATTCCGATGCTTCACTTCAGGTTTACTGTATCTCTCTGACCTACTTATTGACGATGAAACACAGAAATTACATCGGAATTAAATACAAAAGGCTTAATGCCGACCTAAGTACCAGTAAACTGACACTTCTCACTGTCTATGATTTGAACCAATTGTGTGACACTAGTTATAGATTCCGATGCTTCACTTCATGTTTACTGTAAACCTCTGACCTTCTTATTGACAATGAAACACAGAAATTGCATCGGAATTAAATACAAAAGGCACAATGCCGACATAAGTACAAGAAGACTGACTGTTCTTACTGTCTATGTTTTGAACCATTCCGGTGACGCTAGTTATAGATTCCGATGCTTCACTTCAGGTTCACTGTATCCCTCTGACCTTCTTATTGACGATGAAACACAAAAATTGCATCGGAACTAAATACAAAAGGCACAATGCCGACTTAAGTACAAGAAAATTGACTCTTCATATTGTCTATGTTTTGTACCATTCCTGTGACAGTAGTTATAGATTCCGATGCCTCACTTCAGGTTTACTGTATCCCACTGACCTTCTTATTGACGATGAAACACAGAAATTACATCGGAATGAAACACAAAACGCACAATGCCGACTTAGTAACAAGTAAACTGACTCTTCTTACTGTTTATGTTTTGAACCACTCCTGTGACACTAGTTATAGATTCCGATGCTTCACTACAGGTTTACTGTATCCCTCTGACCGTCTTATTGACGATGAAACACAGATATTGCATCGGAATTAAATACAAAAGGCACAATGCCTACTTAAGTACAAGTAAACTGACTCTTCTTACTGTCTATGTTTTGAACCATTCCTGTGACACAAGTTATAGACTCCGATGCTTCACTTCAGGTTTACAGTATCACTCTGACCTTCTTATTGACGATGAAACACAGAAATTTCATCGGCATTAAATACAAAAGGCACAATGCCGACTTAAGTACTAGAAAACTGACTCTTCTTACTGTCTATGTTTTGAACCATTCCTGTGACACTAGTTATGGATTCCGAAGCATCACTTCAGGGTTACTGTATCCCTCTGACCTTCTTATTGACGATGAAACACAGAAATTGCATCGGAATTAAATACAAAAGGCACAATGCCGACTTAATTATTAGAATACTGACTCTTCTTACGGTCTATGCTTTGAACCATGCCTGTGACACTAGTTATAGATTCCGATGCTTCACAACACGTTTAGTGTATCCCTCTGATCTTCTTATTGACGATGAAACACAGAAAATGCATCGGAATACAAACAAAAGGCACAATGCCGACTTAAGTACAAGAATACTGACTCTTCATACTGTCTATGTTTTGAACCATTCCTGTGACACTAGTTATAGATTCCGAAGCTTCACTTCAAATTTACTGTATCCCTCTGACCTACTTATTGACGATGAAACACAGAAATTGCATCGGAATTAAATAAAAAAGGCACAATGCCGACTCAAGTACAAGAAGACTGGCTCTTCTTACTGTCTATGATTTGAACCTTTCCTGTGAGACCGGTTATAGATTCCGATGCTTCACTCCAGGTTTACTGTATCGCTTGGCCCTTCTTATTGACGACGAAACACAGAAAGTGCATCGGAATTAAATAGAAATGGCACAATGCCGACTTAAGTACAAGGAAACTGACTCTTCATACTGTCTATGTTTTGAACCATTCCTGTGACACTAGTTATGGATTCCGATGCTTCACTTCAGGTTTGCTGTATCCCTCTGACCGTCTTATTGACGATGAAACACAGAAATTGCATCGGAATTAAATACAAAAGGCACAGTGCCGACTTAATTATAAGAAAACTGACTCTTCCTACTGTCTATGCTTTGAAATATTCCTGTGACACTAGTTATAGATTCCGATGCTTCACTCCAGGTTTACTGTATCCCTCTGACGTACGTATTCACGATACACTCAGAAATTGCATCGGAATTAAATACAAAAGGCATAATGCCGACTTAAGTACAAGAAAACTGACGCTTCTTACTGTTTATGTTTTGAACCATTCCTGTGACCCTAGTTATAGATTCCGATGCTTCACTTCAGGTTTACTGTATCCCTCTGATCTTCTTATTGACGATGAAACACAGATATTGCATCGGAATTAAATACAAAAGGCACACTGCCGACTTACGTACAAGAAAACTGACCTTTCTTACTGTCTATGTTTTGAACCATTCCTGTGACACTAGTTATAGATTCCGATGCTTCACTTCAGGTTTACTGTATCCCTCTGACCTTCTTATTGACGATGAAACACAGAAATTGCATTGGAATTAAATACAAAAGGCACAATGCCAACTTAAGTACAAATTGACTGACTCTTCTTACTCTCTATGTTTTGAACCATACCTGTGACACTAGTTATAGATTCCCATGCTTCACATTAGGTTTACTGTATCCCTCCGACCGTCTTATTGACGATGAAACACAGAAATTGCATCGGAATTAAATACAAAAGGTTCAATGCCGACATAAGTACAGGAAAACTGACTCTTCTTACTGTCTATGTTTTGAACCATTCCTGTGACACTAGTTATAGATTCCGATGCTTCACTTCAGTTTTACTGTATCCCTCTGACCTTCTTATTGACGATGAAACACAGAAATTGCATCGGAACTAAATACAAAAGGCACAATGCCGACTTAAGTACAAGAAAACTGACGCTTCTTACTGTTTTGTTTTGAACCACTCCTGTGACACTAGTTATAGATTATGATGCTTCACTTCAGGTTTACTGTATCCCTGTGACCTTCTTATTGACGATGAAACACAGAAATTGCATCGGAATTAAATACAAAAGGCACAATGCCGACTTAAGTACAATAAAACTGACTCTTCTTACTCTCTATATTCTGAACCATTCCTGTGACACTAGTTATAGATTCCGATGCTTCACTTCAGGTTTACAGTATCCCTCTGACCTTCTTATTGACGATGAAACACAGAAAGTGCATCAGAATACGAACAAAATCCACAATGCCAACTCAAGTTCAAGAAGACTGGCTCTTCTTACTGTCTATGTTTTGAAACTTTCCTGTGAGAAAGGTTTTAGATTCCGTTGCTTCACTTCAGGTTCGCTGTATCCCTTGCACCTTCTTATTGACGACGAAACACAGAAAGTGCATCGGAATTAAATAGAAAAGGAACAATGCCGACGTAAGTACAAGAAACTGACTCTTCTTACAGTCTATGTTTTGAACCATTTATGTGACACTAATTATAGATTCCGATACTTCACTTTGGGTTTGCTGTATCCCTCTGACCGTCTTATTGACGATGAAACACAGAAATTGCATCGGAATTAGAAACAAAAGGCTCAATGCCGACTCAAGTTCAAGAAGACTGGCCCTTCTTACTGTCTATGTTTTGAACCTTTCCTGTGAGACCAGTTTTAGATTCCGATGCTACACTTCAGGTTTACTGGATCCCTTGACCCTTATTATTGACGACGAAACACAGAAATTGCATCGGAATTAAATAGAAAAGGCACAATGCCGGGTTAAGTACAAGAATACTGACTCTTCTTACTGTCTATGCTTTGAACCATTCCTGTGACATTAGTTATAGATTCCGATGCTTCACTTCAGGTTTACTGTATCTCTCTGACCTACTTATTGACGATGAAACACAGAAATTACATCGGAATTAAATACAAAAG
Source organism: Schistocerca serialis cubense (assembly GCF_023864345.2). NCBI lineage: Eukaryota > Metazoa > Arthropoda > Insecta > Orthoptera > Acrididae > Schistocerca > Schistocerca serialis. Next base: position 1,073,500,989 of record NC_064640.1, on the reverse strand, counting down.
GCTTAATGCCGACCTAAGTACCAGTAAACTGACACTTCTCACTGTCTATGATTTGAACCAATTGTGTGACACTAGTTATAGATTCCGATGCTTCACTTCAGGTTTACTGTAAACCTCTGACCTTCTTATTGACAATGAAACACAGAAATTGCATCGGAATTAAATACAAAAGGCACAATGCCGACATAAGTACAAGAAGACTGACTGTTCTTACTGTCTATGTTTTGAACCATTCCGGTGACGCTAGTTATAGATTCCGATGCTTCACTTCAGGTTCACTGTATCCCTCTGACCTTCTTATTGACGATGAAACACAAAAATTGCAACGGAACTAAATACAAAAGGCACAATGCAGACTTAAGTACAAGAAAATTGACTCTTCATATTGTCTATGTTTTGTACCATTCCTGTGACACTAGTTATAGATTCCGATGCCTCACTTCAGGTTTACTGTATCCCACTGACCTTCTTATTGACGATGAAACACAGAAATTACATCGGAATGAAACACAAAACGCACAATGCCGACTTAGTAACAAGTAAACTGACTCTTCTTACTGTTTATGTTTTGAACTACTCCTGTGACACTAGTTATAGATTCCGATGCTTCACTACAGGTTTACTGTATCCCTCTGACCGTCTTATTGACGATGAAACACAGATATTGCATCGGAATTAAATACAAAAGGCACAATGCCTACTTAAGTACAAGAAAACTGACTCTTCTTACTGTCTATGTTTTGAACCATTCCTGTGACACAAGTTATAGACTCCGATGCTTCACTTCAGGTTTACAGTATCACTCTGACCTTCTTATTGACGATGAAACACAGAAATTTCATCGGCATTAAATACAAAAGGCACAATGCCGACTTAAGTACTAGAAAACTGACTCTTCTTACTGTCTATGTTTTGAACCATTCCTGTGACACTAGTTATGGATTCCGAAGCATCACTTCAGGGTTACTGTATCCCTCTGACCTTCTTATTGACGATGAAACACAGAAATTGCATCGGAATTAAATACAAAAGGCACAATGCCGACTCAAGTACAAGAAGACTGGCTCTTCTTACTGTCTATGATTTGAACCTTTCCTGTGAGACCGGTTATAGATTCCGATGCTTCACTTCAGGTTTACTGTATCGCTTGGCCCTTCTTATTGACGACGAAACACAGAAAGTGCATCGGAATTAAATAGAAATGGCACAATGCCGACTTAAGTACAAGGAAACTGACTCTTCATACTGTCTATGTTTTGAACCATTCCTGTGACACTAGTTATGGATTCCGATGCTTCACTTCAGGTTTGCTGTATCCCTCTGACCGTCTTATTGACGATGAAACACAGAAATTGCATCGGAATTAAATACAAAAGGCACAGTGCCGACTTAATTATAAGAAAACTGACTCTTCCTACTGTCTATGCTTTGAAATATGCCTGGGACACTAGTTATAGATTCCGATGCTTCACTTCAGGTTTACTGTATCCCTCTGACGTACGTATTCACGATACACTCAGAAATTGCATCGGAATTAAATACAAAAGGCATAATGCCGACTTAAGTACAAGAAAACTGACGCTTCTTACTGTTTATGTTTTGAACCATTCCTGTGACACTAGTTATAGATTCCGATGCTTCACTTCAGGTTTACTGTATCCCTCTGATCTTCTTATTGACGATGAAACACAGATATTGCATCGGAATTAAATACAAAAGGCACACTGCCGACTTAAGTACAAGAAAACTGACCTTTCTTACTGTCTATGTTTTGAACCATTCCTGTGACACTAGTTATAGATTCCGATGCTTCACTTCAGGTTTACTGTATCCCTCTGACCTTCTTATTGACGATGAAACACAGAAATTGCATTGGAATTAAATACAAAAGGCACAATGCCAACTTAAGTACAAAATGACTGACTCTTCTTACTCTCTATGTTTTGAACCATACCTGTGACACTAGTTATAGATTCCCATGCTTCACATTAGGTTTACTGTATCCCTCCGACCGTCTTATTGACGATGAAACACAGAAATTGCATCGGAATTAAATACAAAAGGTTCAATGCCGACATAAGTACAAGAAAACTGACTCTTCTTACTGTCTATGTTTTGAACCATTCCTGTGACACTAGTTATAGATTCCGATGCTTCACTTCGGTTTTACTGTATCCCTCTGACCTTCTTATTGACGATGAAACACAGAAATTGCATCGGAACTAAATACAAAAGGCACAATGCCGACTTAAGTACAAGAAAACTGACGCTTCTTACTGTTTTGTTTTGAACCACTCCTGTGACACTAGTTATAGATTATGATGCTTCACTTCAGGTTTACTGTATCTCTGTGACCTTCTTATTGACGATGAAACACAGAAATTGCATCGGAATTAAATACAAAAGGCACAATGCCGACTTAAGTACAATAAAACTGACTCTTCTTACTGTCTATATTCTGAACCATTCCTGTGACACTAGTTATAGATTCCGATGCTTCACTTCAGGTTTACTGTTTCCCTCTGACCTTCTTATTGACGATGAAACACAGAAAGTGCGTCAGAATGGGAACAAAAGGCATAATGCCAACTCAAGTTCAAGAAGACTGGCTCTTCTTACTGTCTATGTTTTGAACCTTTCCTGTGAGAAAGGTTTTAGATTCCGATGCTTCACTTCAGGTCCGCTGTATCCCTAGCACCTTCTTATTGACGACGAAACGCAGAAAGTGCATCGGAATTAAATAGAAAAGGAACAATGCCGACGTAAGTACAAGAAACTGACTCTTCTTACAGTCTATGTTTTGAACCATTTATGTGACACTAATTATAGATTCCGATGCCTCACTTCGGGTTTGCTGAATCCCTCAGACCGTCTTATTGACGATGAAACACAGAAATTGCATCGGAATTAGAAACAAAAGGCTCAATGCCGACTCAAGTTCAAGAAGACTGGCCCTTCTTACTGTCTATGTTTGAACCTTTCCTGTGAGACCGGTTTTAGATTCCGATGCTTCACTTCAGATTTACTGTATCCCTTGACCCTTCTTATTGACGACGAAACACAGAAATTGCATCGGAATTAAATAGAAAGGCACAATGCCGGGTTAAGTACAATAAAACTGACTCTTCTTACTGTCTATGCTTTGAACCATTCCTGTGACATTGGTTATAGATTCCGATGCTTCACTTCAGGTTTACTGTATCTCTCTGACCTACCTATTGACGATGAAACACAGAAAATACATCGGAATTAAATACAAAAGGCTTAATGCCGACTTAAGTACCAGTAAACTGACACTTCTCACTGTCTATGATTTGAACCAATTGTGTGACACTAGTTATAGATTCCGATGCTTCACTTCAGGTTTACTGTAAACCTCTGACCTTCTTATTGACAATGAAACACAGAAATTGCATCGGAATTAAATACAAAAGGCACAATGCCGACTTAAGTACAAGAAGACTGACTCTTCTTACTGTCTATGTTTTGAACCATTCCGGTGACACTAGTTATAGATTCCGATGCTTTACTTCAGGTTCACTGTATCCCTCTGACCTTCTTATTGACGATGAAACACAAAAATTGCATCGGAATTAAATACAAAATGCACAATGCCGACTTAAGTACAAGAAAATTGACTCTTCTTATTGTCTATGTTTTGTACCATTCCTGTGACACTAGTTATAGATTCCGATGCCTCACTTCAGGTTTACTGTATCCCACTGACCTTCTTATTGACGATGAAACACAGAAATTACATCGGAATGAAACACAAAACGCACAATGCCGACTTAATAACAAGTAAACTGACTCTTCTTACTGTTTATGTTTTGAACCATTCCTGTGACACAAGTAATAGATTCCGATGCTTCACTACAGGTTTACTGTATCCCTCTGACATACTTTTGACGATGAAACACAGAAATTGCATCGGAATTAAATACAAAATGCACAATGCCAATTTAAGTACAAGTAAACTGACTCTACTTACTGTCTATGATTTGAACTATTCCTGTGACACTAGTTATAGATTCCGATGCTTCACTTCAGGTTTACTGTATCCCTCTGATCGTCTTATTGACGATGAAACAGAGAAATTGCATCGGAATTAAATATAAAAGGCACAATGCCTACTTAAGTACAAGAAAACTGACTCTTCTTACTGTCTATGTTTTGAACCATTCCTGTGACACAAGTTATAGATTCCGATGCTTCACTTCAGGTTTACTGTATCACTCTGACCTTCTTATTGACGATGAAACACAGAAATTTCATCGGCATTAAATACAAAAGGCACAATGCCGACTTAAGTACAAGAAAACTGACTCTTCTTACCGTCTATGTTTTGAACCATTCCTGTGACACCACTTATAGATTCCGATGCTTCACTTCAGGTTTGCTGTATCCCTCTGACCCTCTTATTGACGATGAAACACAGAAATTGCATCGGAATTAAATACAAAAGGCACAATGCCGACTTAAGTACAATAAAACTGACTCTTCTTACTGTCTATATTCTGAACCATTCCTGTGACACTAGTTATAGATTCCGATGCTTCACTTCAGGTTTACAGTATCCCTCTGACCTTCTTATTGACGATGAAACACAGAAAGTGCATCAGAATACGAACAAAAGGCACAATGCCAACTCAAGTTCAAGAAGACTGGCTCTTCTTACTGTCTATGTTTTGAACCTTTCCTGTGAGAAAGGTTTAAGATTCCGATGCTTCACTTCAGGTTCGCTGTATCCCTTGCACCTTCTTATTGACGACGAAACACAGAAAGTGCATCGGAATTAAATAGAAAAGGAACAATGCCGACGTAAGTACAAGAAACTGACTCTTCTTACAGTCTATGTTTTGAACCATTTATGTGACACTAATTATAGATTCCGATGCTTCACTTCGGGTTTGCTGTATCCCTCTGACCGTCTTATTGACGATGAAACACAGAAATTGCATCGGAATTAGAAACTAAAGGCTCAATGCCGACTCAAGTTCAAGAAGACTGGCCCTTCTTACTGTCTATGTTTTGAACCTTTCCTGTTAGACCGGTTTTAGATTCCGATGCTTCACTTCAGGTTTACTGTATCCCTTGATCCTTATTATTGACGACGAAACACAGAAATTGCATCGGAATTAAATAGAAAAGGCACAATGCCGGGTTAAGTACAAGAAAACTGACTCTTCTTACTGTCTATGCTTTGAACCATTCCTGTGACATTAGTTATAGATTCCGATGCTTCACTTCAGGTTTACTGTATCCCTCTGACCTTCTTAGTGACGATGAAACACAGAAATTGCATCGGAATTAAATACAAAAGGCACAATGCCTACTTAATTATTAGAATACTGACTCTTCTTACGGCCTATGCTTTGAACCTTGCCTGTGAAACTAGTTATAGATTCCGATGCTTCACAACACGTTTACTGTATCCCTCTGACCTTCTTATTGACGATGAAACACAGAAAATGCATCGGAATACAAACAAAAGGCACAATGCCGACTTAAGTACAAGAAGACTGACTCTTCATACTGTCTATGTTTTGAACCATTCCTGTGACACTAGTTATAGATTCCGAAGCTAGACTTCAAGTTTACTGTATCCCTCTGACCTACTTATTGACGATGAAACACAGAAATTGCATCGGAATTAAATACAAAAGGCACAATGCCGACTCAAGTACAAGAAGACTGGCTCTTCTTACTGTCTATGATTTGAACCTTTCCTGTGAGACCGGTTATAGATTCCGATGCTTCACTTCAGCTATACTGTATCGCTTGGCCCTTCTTATTGACGACGAAACACAGAAAGTGCATCGGAATTAACTAGAAATGGCACAATGCTGACTTAAGTACAAGAAAACTGACTCTTCTTACTGTCTATGTTTTGGACCATTCCTGTGACACTAGTTATGGATTCCGATGCTTCACTTCAGGTTTGCTGTATCCCTCTGACCGTCTTATTGACGATGAAGCACAGAAATTGCATCGGAATTAAATACAAAAGGCACAATGCCGACTTAATTATAATAAAACTGACTCTTCCTACTGTCTATGCTTTGAAATATTCCTGTGACAGTAGTTATGGATTCCGATGCTTCACTTCCGGTTTACTGTATCCCTCTGACCTTCTTATTGACGATGAAACACAGAAATTGCATCGGAATTAAATACAAAAGGCACAATGTCGACTTAAGTACAAGTAAACTGACTCTTCTTACTGTCTATGATTTTAACCATTCCTGTGACTCTAGTTATAGATTCCGATGCTTCACTTCCGGTTTACTGTATCCCTTGGACCTTCTTATTGACGACGAAACACAGAAATTGCATCGGAATTAAATAGAAAAGCACAATGCCGACTTAAGTATAAGAAAACTGACTCTTCTTACTGTCTCTGTTTTGAACCATTCCTGTGACATTGGTTATAGATTCCGATGCTTCACTTCAGGTTAACTGTATCCCTCTGACGTACGTATTGACGATACACACAGAAATTGCATCGGAATTAAATACAAAGGGCATAATGTCGACTCAAGTACAAGAAAACTGACGCTTCTTACTGTTTATGTTTTGAACCATTCCTGTGACCCTAGTTATAGATTCCGATGCTTCACTTCAGGTTTACTGTATCCCTCTGATCTTCTTATTGACGATGAAATACAGATATTGCATCGGAATTAGAAACAAAAGGCACAATGCCGACTAAAGTACAAGAAGACTGGCCCTTCTTACTGTCTATGTTTGAACCTTTCCTGTGAGACAGGTTTTAGATTCCGATGCTTCACTTCAGGTTTACTGTATCCCTTGACCCTTCTTATTGACGACGAAACACAGGAATTGCATCGGAATTAAGTAGAAAATGCACAATGCCGGGTTAAGTACAAGAAAACTGACTCTTCTTACTGTCTATGCTTTGAATCATTCCTGTGACATTAGTTATAGATTCCGATGCTTCACTTCAGGTTTACTGAATCTCTCTGACCTACTTATTGACGATGAAACACAGAAATTACATCGGAATTAAATACAATAGGCTTAATGCCGACTTAAGTACCAGTAAACTGACACTTCTCACTGTCTATGATTTGAACCAATTGTGTGACACTAGTTATAGATTCCGATGCTTCACTTCAGGTTTACTGTAAACCTCCGACCATCTTATTGACAATGAAACACAGAAATTGCATCGGAATTTAATACAAAAGGCACAATGCCGACTTAAGTACAAGAAGACTGACTCTACTTACTGTCTATGTTTTGAACCATTCCGGTGACACTAGTTATAGATTCCGATGCTTCACTTCAGGTTCACTGTATCCCTCTGACCTTCTTATTGACGATGAAACACAAAAATTGCATCGGAATTAAATACAAAAGGCACAATGCCGACTTAAGTACATGAAAATTGACTCTTCTTATTGTCTATGTTTTGTACCATTCCTGTGACACTAGTTATAGATTCCGATGCCTCATTTCAGGTTTACTGTATCCCACTGACCTTCTTATTGACGATGAAACACAAAAATTACATCGGAATGAAACACAAAACGCACAATGCCGACTTAATAACAAGTAAACTGACTCTTCTTACTGTTTATGTTTTGAACCATTCCTGTGACACTAGTTATAGATTCCGATGCTTCACTACAGGTTTACTGTATCCCTCTGACCTACTTATTGACGATGAAACACAGAAATTTCATCGGCATTAAATACAAAAGGCACAATGCCGACTTAAGTACAAGTAAACTGACTCATCTTACTGTCTATGTTTTGAACCATTCCTGTGACGCTAGTTATACATTCCGATGCTTCACTTCAGATTTACTGGATCCCTCTGACCGTCTTATTGACGATGACACACAGAAATTGCATCGCAATTAAATACATAAGGCCCGATGCCGACTTAAGTACAAGAAAACTGACTCTTCTTACACTCTATGTTTTTAACCATTCCTGTGACACTAGTTATAGATTCCGATGCTTCACTTCAGGTTTACTGTATCCCTCTGACCTTCTTATTGACGATGAAACACAGAAATTGCATCGGAATTAAATTTAAAAAGCACAATGCCAACTTAAGTACAAAAAAACTGACTCTTCTTACTGTCTATGTTTTGAACCATTCCTGTGATTCTAGTTATAGATTCCGATACTTCACTTCAGGTTTACTGTATCCCTCTGATCTTCTTATTGACGATGAAACACAGAAATTGCATCGAAATTAAATACAAAGGGCACAATGCCGAATTAAGTACAAGAAAACTGACTCTTCTTACTGTCTATATTTTGAACCATTCCTGTGATACTTATTATAGATTCCGATGCTTCACTTCAGGTTTACTGTATCCGTCTGACCTTCTTATTGACGATGAAACACAGAAATTGCATCGGAATTAAATACAAAAGGCACAATGCCGACTTAAGTACAAGGAAACTGACTCTTCTTACTGTCTGTGCTTTGAACCATTCCTGTGACACTAGTTATAGATTCCGATGCTTCACTTCAGGTTTACTGTATCCCTCTGACCTTCTTATTGACGATGAAACACAGAAATTGCATCGGAATTAAATACAAAAGGCACAATGCCAACTTAAGTACAAGAAAACTGCCTCTTCTTGCTGTCTATGTTTGAACCTCTCCTGTGAGACAGGTTTTAGATTCCTATGCTACACTTCAGGTTTACTGTATCCCTTGGCCCTTCTTATTGACGACGAAACACAGAAAGTGCATAGGAATTAAATAGAAAAGGCACAATGCCGACTTAAGTACAAGAAAACTGACACTTCCTACTGTCTATGTTTTGAACCATTCCTGTGACACTAGTTGGAGATTCCGATGGTTCACTTTAGATTTACTGTATCCCTCTGACCTTCTTATTATCGATGAAACACAAAAATTGCATCGGAATGAAATACAAAAGGCACAATGCCGACTTAAGTAGAAGAAAACTGATTCTTCTTACTGTCTATGTTTTTAACCATTCCTGTGACACTAGTTATAGATTCCAAAGCTCCACTGCAGGTTTACTGTATCCCTGGGACCTTCTTATTGACGACGAAACACACTGCATCCCTCTGACCTTCTTATTGACGATGAAACACAGAAATTGCATCGGAATTAAATAGAAAAGGCACAATGCCGGGTTAAGTACAAGAAAACTGACTCTTCTTACTGTCTATGCTTTAACCCATTCCTGTGACATTAGTTATAGATTCCGATGCTTCACTTCAGGTTTACTGTATCTCTCTGACCTACTTATTGACGATGAAACACAGAAATTACATCGGATTAAATACAAAAGGCTTAATGCCGACTTAAGTACCAGTAAACTGACTCTTCTTACTGTCTATGATTTGAACCAATTGTGTGACACTAGTTATAGATTCCGATGCTTCACTTCAGGTTTACTGTAACCCTCTGACCTTCTTATTGACAATGAAACACAGAAATTGCATCGGAATTAAATACAAAAGGCACAATGTCAACTTAAGTACAAGAAAACTGCCTCTTCTTGCAGTCTATGTATGAACCTCTCCTGTGTGACAGGTTTTAGATTCCTATACTACACTTCAGGTTTACTGTATCCCTAGGCCCTCCTTATTGACGACGAAACACAGAAAGTGCATCGGAATTATATAGAAAAGGCACAATGCCGACTTAAGTACAAGAAAACTGACTCTTCCTACTGTGTATGTTTTGGACCATTCCTGTGAAACTAGTTATAGATTCCGATGCTTCACTTCACGTTTGCTGGATCCCTCTGACCGTCTTATTGACGATGAAACACAGAAATTGCATCGGAATTAAATACAACAGGCACAATAACGACTCAAGTACAAGAAGACTGGCTCTTCTTACTGTCTATGTTTTGAACCTTTCCTGTGAGACCAGTTTTAGATTCCGATGCTTGACTTCAGGTTTACTGTATCCCTCCGACCTTCTTATTGACGATGAATGACAGAGATTGCATCGGAATCCAAAAAAATGCACAATGCCGACTTAAGTATAAGAAGACTGACTCTTCTTACTGTCTATGTTTTGAACCATTCCTGTGACACTAGTTATAGATTCCGATGGTTCACTTTAGGTTTACTGTATCCCTCTGGCCTTCTTATTGACGATGAAACACAGAAATTGCATCGGAATTAATTACAAAAGGCACAATGCCGACTTAAATATAAGAAAACTGACTCTTCTTACTGTGTATGTTTTGAACCATTCTTGTGACATTAGTTACAGATTCCGATGCTTCACATCAGGTTTACTGTATCCCTCTGACCTTCTTATTATCGATGAAACACAGAAATTGCATCGGAATGAAATACAAAAGGCACAATGCCGACTTAAGTACAAGACAACTGATTCTTCTTACTGTCTATGTTTTTAACCATTCCTGTGACACTAGTTATAGATTCCAAAGCTCCACTGCAGGTTTACTGTATCCCTTGGACCTTCTTATTGACGACGAAACACAGATATTGCATCGGAATTAAATTGAAAAGCACAATGCCGACTTAAGTATAAGAAAACTGACTCTTCTTACTGTCTATGTTCTGAACCATTCCTGTGACACTAGTTATAGATTCCGAAGCTTCACTTCAGGTTTACTGTATCCCTCTGACCTACGTATTGACGATACACACAGAAATTGCATGGGAATTAAATACAAAAGGCATAATGCCAACTTAAGTACAAGAAAACTGACCTTTCTTACTGTCTATGTTTTGACCCATTCCTGTGACACTAGTTATAGATTCCGATGCTTCACTTCAGGTTTACTGTATCCCTCTGACCTTCTTATTGACGATGAAACACAGAAATTGCATCGGAATTAAATACAAAAGGCACAATGCCGACTTAAGTACATGAAAATTGACTCTTCTTATTGTCTATGTTTTGTACCATTCCTGTGACACTAGTTATAGATTCCGATGCCTCATTTCAGGTTTACTGTATCCCACTGACCTTCTTAATGACGATGAAACACAAAAATTACATCGGAATGAAACACAAAACGCACAATGCCGACTTAATAACAAGTAAACTGAATCTTCTTACTGTTTATGTTTTGAACCATTCCTGTGACACTAGTTATAGATTCCGATGCTTCACTACAGGTTTACTGTATCCCTCTGACCTACTTATTGACGATGAAACACAGAAATTTCATCGGCATTAAATACAAAAGGCACAATGCCGACTTAAGTACAAGAAAACTGACTCTTCTTACTGTCTATGTTTTGAACCATTCCTGTGACACTAGTTATAGATTCCGATGCTTCACTTCAGGTTTGCTGTATCCCTCTGACCTTCTTATTGACGATGAAACACAGAAATTGCATCGAAATTAAATAGAAAAGGCACAACGCCGACTTAAGTACAAGTAAACTGACTCATCTTACTGTCTATGTTTTGAACCATTCCTGTGACACTAGTTATACATTCCGATGCTTCACTTCAGGTTTACTGGATCCCTCTGACCGTCTTATTGACAATGACACACAGAAATTGCATCGCAATTAAATACATAAGGCCCAATGCCGACTTAAGTACAAGAAAACTGACTCTTCTTACACTGTATGTTTTTAACCATTCCTGTGACACTAGTTATAGATTCCGATGCTTCACTTCAGGTTTACTGTATCCCTCTGACCTTCTTATTGACGATGAAACACAGAAATTGCATCGGAATTAAATTTAAAAAGCACAATGCCAACTTAAGTACAAAAAAACTGACTCTTCTTACTGTCTATGTTTTGAACCATTCCTGTGACACTAGTTATAGATTCCGATACTTCACTTCAGGTTTACTGTATCCCTCTGACCTTCTTATTGACGATGAAACACAGAAATTGCATCGAAATTAAATACAAAAGGCACAATGCCGACTTAAGTACAAGAAAACTGACTCTTCTTACTGTCTATATTTTGAACCATTCCTGTGATACTTATTATAGATTCCGATGCTTCACTTCAGGTTTACTGTATCCGTCTGACCTTCTTATTGACGATGAAACACAGAAATTGCATCGGAATTAAATACAAAAGGCACAATGCCGACTTAAGTACAAGGAAACTGACTCTTCTTGCTGTCTGTGCTTTGAACCATTCCTGTGACACTAGTTATAGATTCCGATGCTTCACTTCAGGTTTACTGTATCCCTCTGACCTTCTTATTGACGATGAAACACAGAAATTGCATCGGAATTAAATACAAAAGTCACAATGCCAACTTAAGTACAAGAAAACTGCCTCTTCTTGCTGTCTATGTTTGAACCTCTCCTGTGAGAAAGGTTTTAGATTCCTATGCTACACTTCAGGTTTACTGTATCCCTTGGCCCTTCTTATTGACGACGAAACACAGAAAGTGCATCGGAATTAAATAGAAAAGGCACAATGCCGACTTAAGTACAAGAAAACTGACTCCTCCTACTGTCTATGTTTTGAACCATTCCTGTGACACTAGTTGGAGATTCCGATGGTTCACTTCAGGTTTACTGTATCCCTCCGACCTTCTTATTGACGATGAAAGACAGAGATGGCATCGGAATCCAAAAAAATGCACAATGCCGACTAAAGTATAAGAAGACTGACTCTTCTTACTGTCTATGTTTTGAACCATTCCTGTGACACTAGTTATAGATTCCGATGGTTCACTTCAGGTTTACTGTATCCCTCTGGCCTTCTTATTGACGATGAAACACAGAAATTGCATCGGAATTAATTACAAAAGGCACTATCCCGACTTAAATACAAGAAAACTGACTCTTCTTACTGTGTATGTTTTGAACCATTCCTGTGACATTAGTTTTAGATTCCGATGCTTCACTTCAGGTTTACTGTATCCCTCTGACCTTCTTATTATCGATGAAACACAGAAATTGCATCGGAATGAAATACAAAAGGCACAATGCCGACTTAAGTACAAGAAGACTGATTCTTCTTACTGTCTATGTTTTTAACCATTCCTGTGACACTAGTTATAGATTCCAAAGCTGCACTGCAGGTTTACTGTATCCCTTGGACCTTCTTATTGACGACGAAACACAGAAATTGCATCGGAATTAAATAGAAAAACGCAATGCTGACTTAAGTATAAGAAAACTGACCTTTCTTACTGTCTATGTTTTGAACCATTCCTGTGACACTAGTTATAGATTCCGATGCTTCACTTCAGGTTTACTGTATCCCTCTGACTTTCTTATTGACGATGAAACACAGAAATTGCATTGGAATTAAATACAATAGGCACAATGCCAACTTAAGTCCAAAATGACTGACTCTTCTTACACTCTATGTTTTGAACCATACCTGTAACACTAGTTATAGATTCCGATGCTTCACTTTAGGTTTACTGTATCCCTCCGACCGTCTTATTGACGATGAAGCACAGAAATTGCATCGGAATTAAATACAAAAGGCACAATGCCGACTTAAGTACAAGAAAACTGACTCCTCTTACTGTCTATGTTCTGACCCATTCCTGTGACACTAGTTATAGATTCCGATGCTTCACTTCAGGTTTACTGCATCCTTCTGACCTTCGTATTGACGATGAAACACAGAAATTGCATCAGAATACGAACAAAAGGCACAATGCCGACTTAAGTACAAGAAGACTGACTCTTCTTACTGCCTATGTTTTGAACCATTCCTATGACACTAGTTACAGATTCCGATGCTTCACTTCAGTTTTACTGTATCCCTCTGACCTTCTTATTGACGATGAAACACAGAAATTGCATCGGAATTAAATACAAAAGGCACAATGCCGACTTAAGTACAAGAGAACTGACGCTTCTTACTGTTTTGCTTTGAACCACTCCTGTGACACTAGTTATAGATTATGATGCTTCACTTCAGGTTTACTGTATCCCTGTGACCTTCTTATTGACGATGAAACACAGAAATTTCATCGGCATTAATTACAAAAGGCACAATGCCGACTTAAGTACAAGTAAACTGACTCATCTTACTGTCTATGTTTTGAACCATTCCTGTGACGCTAGTTATAGATTCCGATGCTTCACTTCAGGTTTACTGCATCCCTCTGACCTTCTCATTGACGATGAAACACAGAAATTGCATCCGAATACGAACAAAAGGCACAATGCCAACTCAAGTTCAAGATGACTGGCTCTTCTTACTGTCTATGTTTTGAACCTTTCCTGTGAGACCGGTTTTAGATTCCGATGCTTCACTTCAGGTTTACTGTATCCCTTGACACTTCTTATTGACGAAGAAACACAGAAATTGCATCGGAATTAAATAGAAAAGGCACAATGCCGGGTTAAGTACAAGAAAACTGACTCTTCTTACTGTCTATGCTTTGAACCATTCCTGTGACATTAGTTATAGATTCCGATGCTTCACTTCAGGTTTACTGTATCTCTCTGACCTACTTATTGACGATGAAACACAGAAATTACATCGGATTAAATACAAAAGGCTTAATGCCGACTTAAGTACCAGTAAACTGACTCTTCTTACTGTCTATGATTTGAACCAATTGTGTGACACTAGTTATAGATTCCGATGCTTCACTTCAGGTTTACTGTAACCCTCTGACCTCCTTATTGACAATGAAACACAGAAATTGCATCGGAATTATATAGAGAAGGCACAATGCCGACTTAAGTACAAGAAAACTGACTCTTCTTACTGTGTATGTTTTGAACCATTCCTGTGAAACTAGTTATAGATTCCGATGCTTCACTTCACGTTTGCTGGATCCCTCTGACCGTCTTATTGACGATGAAACACAGAAATTGCATCGGAATTAAATACAACAGGCACAATAACGACTCAAGTACAAGAAGACTGGCTCTTCTTACTGTCTATGTTTTGAACCTGTCCTGTGAGACCAGTTTTAGATTCCGATGCTTGACTTCAGGTTTACTGTATCCCTCCGACCTTCTTATTGACGATGATTGACAGAGATTGCATCGGAATCAGAAAAAATGCACAATGCCGACTTAAGTATAAGAAAACTGACTCTTCTTACTGTCTATGTTTTGAACCATTCTTGTGACATTAGTTATGGATTCCGATGCTTCACATCAGGTTTACTGTATCCCTCTGACCTTCTTATTATCGATGAAACACAGAAATTGCATCGGAATGAAATACAAAAGGCACAATGCCGACTTAAGTACAAGACAACTGATTCTTCTTACTGTCTATGTTTTTAACCATTCCTGTGACACTAGTTATAGATTCCAAAGCTCCACTGCAGGTTTACTGTATCCCTTGGACCTTCTTATTGACGACGAAACACAGAAATTGCATCGGAATTAAATTGAAATGCACAATGCCGACTTAAGTATAAGAAAACTGACTCTTCTTACTGTCTATGTTCTGAACCATTCCTGTGACACTAGTTATAGATTCCGATGCTTCACTTCAGGTTTACTGTATCCCTCTGACCTACGTATTGACGATACACACAGAAATTGCATGGGAATTAAATACAAAAGGCATAATGCCAACTTAAGTACAAGAAAACTGACCTTTCTTACTGTCTATGTTTTGACCCATTCCTGTGACACTAGTTATAGATTCCGATGCTTCACTTCAGGTTTACTGTATCCCTTTGACCTTCTTATTGACGATGAAACACAGAAATTGCATTGGAATTAAATACAAAAGGCACAATGCCAAATTAAGTACAAAATGACTGACTCTTCTTACTCTCTATGTTTTGAACCATACCTGTGACACTAGTTATAGATTCCGATGCTTCACTTTAGGTTTACTGTATCCCTCCGACCGTCTTATTGACGATGCAACACAGAAATTGCATCGGAATTAAATACAAAAGGCACAATGCCGAATTAAGTACAAGTAGACTGACTCTTCTTACTCTCTATGTTTTGAACCATTCCTGTGACACTAGTTATAGATTCCGATGCTTCACTTAAGGTTTACTGTATCCGCCTGACCTTCTTATTGACGAAGAAACACAGAAATTGCATCGGAATTAAATACAAAAGGCACAATGCCGACTTAAGTACAAGAAAACTGACGCTTCTTACTGTTTTGTTTTGAACCACTCCTGTCACACTAGTTATAGATTATGATGCTTCACGTCAGGTTTACTGTATCCCTGTGACCTTCTAATTGGCGATGAAACACAGAAATTGCATCGGAATAAAATACAAAAGGCACAATGCCGACTTAAGTACAAGAAAACTGACTCTTCTTACTGTCTATGTTCTGAACCATTCCTGAGACACTAGTTATAGATTCCGATGCTTCACTTCAGGTTTACTGTATCCCTCTGACCATCTTATTGACGATGAAACACAGAAATTGCATCAGAATACGAGCAAAAGGCACAATGCCGACTTAAGTACAAGAAGACTGACTCTTCTTACTGCCTATGTTTTGAACCATTCCTATGACACTAGTTATAGATTCCGATGTTTCACTTCAATTTTACTGTATCCCTGTGACCTTCTTATTGACGATGAAACACAGAAATAGCATCGGAATTAAATACAAAAGGCACAATGCCAACTCAAGTTCAAGAAGACTGGCTCTTCCTACTGTCTATGTTTTGAACCTTTCCTGTGAGAAAGGTTTTAGATTCCGATGCTTCACTACAGGTTGACTGTATCCCTTGCACCTTCTTATTGACGACGAAACACAGAAAGTGCATCGGACTTAAATATAAAAGGAACAATGCCGACGTAAGTACAAGAAACTGACTCTTCTTACAATCTATGTTTTGAACCATTTATGTGACACTAATTATACATTCCGATGCTTCTCTTCAGGTTTGCTGTATCCCTCTGACCGTCTCATTGACGATGAAACACACAAATTGCATCGGAATTAGGAACTAATGGCTCAATGCCGACTCAAGTTCAAGCAGACAGGCCTTTCTTACTGTCTATGTTTTGAACCTTTCCTGTGAGACCGGTTTTAGATTCCGATGCTTCACTTCAGGTTTGCTGTACCCTTTGACCCTTCTTATTGACGACCAAACACTGAAATTGCATCGGAATTAAATAGAAAAGGCACAATGCCGGGTTAAGGTCAAGAAAACTGACTCTTCTTACTGTCTATGCTTTGAACCATTCCTGTGACATTAGTTATAGATTCCGATGCTTCGCTTCAGGTTTACAGTATCTCTCTGACCTACTTATTGACGATGAAACACAGAAATTACATCGGAATTAAATACAAAAGGCTTAATGCCGACTTAAGTACCAGTAAACTGACTCTTCTTATTGTCTATGTTTTGTACCATTCCTGTGACACTAGTTATAGATTCCCATGCCTCACTTCAGGATTACTGTATCCCACTGACCTTCTTATTGACGATGAAACACAGAAATTACATCGGAATGAAACACAAAACGCACAATGCCGACTTAATAACAAGTAAACTGACTCTTCTTACTGTTTATGTTTTGAACCATTCCTGTGACACTAGTTATAGATTCCGATGCTTCACTACAGGTTTACTGTATCCCTCTGACCTACTTATTGACGATGAAACACAGATATTGCATCGGAATTAAATACAAAATGCACAATGCCAATTTAAGTACAAGTAAACTGATTCTACTTACTGTCAATGTTTTGAACTATTCCTGTGACACTAGTTATAGATTCCGATGCTTCACTTCAGGTTTACTGTATCCCTCTGACCGTCTTATTGACATTGAAACACAGAAATTGCATCGGAATTAAATGCATAAGATACAATGCCGACTTAAGTACAAGAAAACTGACTCTTCTTACAGTCTATGTTTTGAACCATTCCTGTGACACAAGTTATAGATTCCGATGCTTCACTTCAGGTTTACTGTATCACTCTGACCTTCTTATTGACGATGAAACACAGAAATTTCATCGGCATTAAATATAAAAGGCACAATGCCGACTTAAGTACAAGAAAACTGACCCTTCTTACTGTCTATGTTTTGAACCATTCCTGTGACACTAGTTATAGATTCCGATGCTTCACTTCAGGTTTGCTGTATCCCTCTGACCTTCTTATTGACGATGAAATACAGAAATTGCATCGAAATTAAATACAAAATGCACAATGCCGACTTAAGTACAAGTAAACTGACTCTTCTTACTGTCTATGTTTTGAACCATTCCTGTGACACTACTTATAGATTCCGATGCTACACTTCAGGTTAACTGGATCCCTCTGACCTTCTTATTGACGATGACACACAGAAATTGCATAGCAATTAAATACAAAAGGCACAATGCCGACTTAAGTACAAGAAAACTGACTCTTCTTACACTCTATGTTTTTAACCATTCCTGTGACACTAGTTATAGATTCCGATGCTTCACTTCAGGTTTACTGTATCCCTCTGACCTTCTTATTGACGATGAAACACAGAAATTGCATCGGAATTAAATTTAAAAGGCACAATGCCAACTTAAGTACAAAAAAACTGACTCTTCTTACTGTCTATGTTTTGAACCATTCCTGTGACACTAGTTATAGATTCCGATGGTTCACTTCAGGTTTACTGTATCCCTCTGGCCTTCTTATTGACGATGAAACACAGAAATTGCATCGGAATTAATTACAAAATTCACAATGCCGACTTAAATACAAGAAAACTGACTCTCCTTACGATCTATGTTTTGAACCATTCCTGCGACATTAGTTATAGATACCGATGCTTCACTTCAGGTTTACTGTATCCCTCTGACCTTCTTATTATCGATGAAACACAGAAATTGCATCGGAAAGAAATACAAAAGGCACAATGCCGACTTAAGTACAAGAAAACTGATTCTTCTTACTGTCTATGTTTTTAACCATTCCTGTGACACTAGTTATAGATTCCAAAGCTCCACTGCAGGTTTACTGTATCTCTTCGACCTTCTTATTGACGACGAAACACAGAAACTGCATCGGAATTAAATACAAAAGGCACAATGCCGACTTAAGTTCATGAAAACCGACTCTTCTTACTGTCTATGTTTTGAACCATTCCTGTGAGACTAGTTATAGATTCCGGTGCATCACTTCAGGTTTACTGTATCCCTCTGACCTTATTGACGATGAAACACAGAAATTGCATCGGAATCCAAAAAGATGCACAATGCCGACTTAAGTACATGAATACTGACTCTTCTTACTGTCTATGTTTTGAACCATTCCTGTGATACTAGTTATAGATTCCGATGGTTCACTTCAGGTTTACTGTATCCCTCTGGCCTTCTTATTGACGATGAAACACAGAAATTGCATCGGAATTAAATAGAAAAGGAACAAAGCCGACTTAAGCACACGGAAACTGACTCTTCTTACTGTCTATGTTTGAACCATTCCTGTGACACTAGTTATAGATTCTGATTCTTCACTTTAGGTTTACTGTATCCCTCCGACCGTCTTATTGACGATGAAACACAGAAATTGCATCGGAATTAAATACAAATGGCACAATGCCGACTCAAGTACAAGAAGAGTGGCTCTTCTTACTGTCTATGTTTTGAACCATTCCTGTGACACTAGTTGTAGATTCCGCTGCTTCACTCCAGGTTTACTGTATCCCCCTGACCTTCTTATTGACGATGAAACACAGAAATTTCATCGGCATTAAATACAAAGGGCACAATGCCGACATAAGTACAAGAAAACTGACTCTTCTTACTGTCTATGTTATGAACCATTTCTGTGACACTAGTTATAGATTCCGATGCTTCACTTTAGGTTTACTGTATCTCTCCGACCGTCTTATTGACGATGAAATACAGAAATTGCATCGGACTTAAATACAAAAGGCACAATGCCGACTCAAGTACAAGAAGAGTGGCTCTTCTTACTGTCTATGTATTGAAACATTCCTGTGACACTAGTTATAGATCCCGATGCTTCACTTCAGGTTTACTGTATCCCCCTGACCTTCTTATTGACGATGAAACACAGAAATTGCTTCGGAATTAAATACAATTGGCGCAATGCCGACATAAGTACAAGAAAACTGACTCTTCTTACTGTCTATGTTTTGAACCATTCCTGTGACACTAGTTATAGATTCCGATGCTTCACGTCAGTTTTACTGTATCCCTCTGACCTTCTTATTGACGATGAAACACAGAAATTGCATCGGAATTAAATACAATTGGCGCAATGCCGACATAAGTACAAGAAAACTGACTCTTCTTACTGTCTATGTTTTGAACCATTCCTGTGAAACTAGTTATAGATTCCGATGCTTCAGGTTTGCTGTATCCCTCTGCCCGTCTTATTGACGATGAAACACAGACATTGCATCGGAATTATAAACAAAAGGCACAATGCCGACTCAAGTACGAGAGGACTGGCTCTTCGTACTGTCTATGCTTTGAACCTTTTATGTGAGACCGGTTTTAGATTCCGATGCTACACTTTAGGTTTACTGTATCCCTTGCACCTTCTTATTGACGACGAAACACAGAAATTGCATCGGATTTAAATAGAAATGGCACAATGCCGGGTTAAGTACAAGTAAACTGACTCTTCTTACTGTCTATGTTTTGAACCATTCCTGTTACACTAGTTATAGTTTCCGATGCTTCTCTTCAGGTTTACTGTAACCCTTTGACCTTCTAATTGTCGATGAAACACAGAAATTGCATCGGAATTAAATACAAAAGGCACAATACCGACTTAAGTACAAGAAGACTGACTCGTCTTACTGTCTAAGTTTTGAACCATTCCTGTGACACTAGTTATAGATTCCGATGCTTCACTTCAGGTTTACTGTATCCCTCTGACCTTCTTATTGACGATGAAACACAGAAATTGCATCAGAATACGAACAAAAGGCACAATGCCGACTTAAGTACAAGAAGACTGACTCTTCTTACTGCCTATGTTTTGAACCATTCCTATGACACTAGTTATAGATTCCGATGCTTCACTTCAGGTTTACTGTATCCCTGTGACCTTCTTATTGACGATGAAACACAGAAATTGCATCTGAATTAAATACAAGAGGCACAATGCCAACTCAAGTTCAAGAAGACTGGCTCTTCTTACTGTCTATGTTTTGAACCTTTCCTGTGAGAAAGGTTTTAGATTCCGATGCTTCACTTCAGGTTCACTGTATCCCTTGTACCTTCTTATTGTCGACGAAACACAGAAAGTGCATCGGAATTACATAGAAAAGGAACAATGCCGATGTAAGTACAAGAAACTGACTTTTCTTACAGTCTATGTTTTGAACCATTTATGTGACACTAATTATAGATTCCGATGCTTCACTTCAGGTTTGCTGTATCCCTCTGACTGTCTTATTGACGATGAAACACAGAAATTGCATCGGAATTAGAAACAAAAGGCTCAATGCCGATTCAAGTTCAAGAAGACTGGCTCTTCTTACTGTCTATGTTTTGAACCTTTCCTGTGAGACCGGTTTTAGATTCCGATGCTTCACTTCAGGTTTACTGTATCCCTTACCCTTCTTATTGACGACGAAACACAGAAATTGCATCGGAATTAAATAGAAAAGGCACAATGCCGGGTTAAGTACAAGAAAACAGACTCTTCCTACTGTCTATGCTATGAACCATTCCTCTGACACTAGTTATAGATTCCGATGCTTCACTTCAGGTTTACTGTAACCCTCTGACCTTCTTATTGACAATGAAACACAGAAATTGCATCGGAATTAAATACAAATGGCACAATACCGACTTAAGTACAAGAAGACTGACTCGTCTTACTGTCTAAGTTTTGAACCATTCCTGTGACACTAGTTATAGATTCCGATGCTTCACTTCAGGTTTACTGTATCCCTCTGACCTTCTTATTGACGATGAAACACAGAAATTGCATCAGAATACGAACAAAAGGCACAATGCCGACTTAAGTACAAGAAGACTGACTCTTCTTACTGTCTATGTTTTGAACCATTCCGGTGACACTAGTTATAGATTCCGATGCTTCACTTCAGGTTCACTGTATCCCTAAGACCTTGTTATTGACGATGAAACACAGAAATTCCATCGGAATTAAATACAAGAGGCACAATGCCGACTTAAGTACAAGAAAATTGACTCTTCTTATTGTCTATGTTTTGTACCATTCCTGTGACACTAGTTATAGATTCCGATGCCTCACTTCAGGTTTACTGTATCCCACTGACCTTCTTATTGACGATGAAGCACAGAAATTACATCGGAATGAAACACAAAACGCACAATGCCGACTTAATAACAAGTAAACTGACTCTTCTTACTGTTCATGTTTTGAACCATTCCTGTGACAATAGTTATAGATTCCGATGCTTCACTACAGGTTTACTGTATCCCTCTGACCTACTTATTGACGATGAAACACAGAAATTGCGTCGGAATTAGTTACAAAAGGCACAATGCCGACTTAAATACAAGAAAACTGACGCTTCTTACTGTCTATGTTTTGAACCATTCCGGTGACATTAGTTATAGATTCCGATGCTTCACTTCAGGTTTACAGTATCCCTCTGACCTTCTTATTATCGATGAAACACAGAAATTGCATCGGAATGAAATACAAAATGCACAATGCCGACTTAAGTACAAGAAAACTGATTCTCCTTACTGTCTATGTTTTTAACCATTCCTGTGACACTAGTTATAGATTCCAAAGCTCCACTGCAGGTTTACTGTATCCCTAGGACCTTCTTATTGACGACGAAACACAGAAACTGTATCGGAATTAAATACAAAAGGCACAATGCCGACTTAAGTACATGAAAACCGACTCTTCTTACTGTCTATGTTTTGAACCATTCCTGTGAGACTAGTTATAGATTCCGGTGCATCACTTCAGGTTTACTGTATCCCTCTGACCTTATTGACGATGAAACACAGAGATTGCATCGGAATCCAAAAAAATGCACTATGCCGACTTAAGTACAAGAAGACTGACTCTTCTTACTGTCTATGTTTTGAACCATTCCTGTGACACTAGTTATTGATTCCGATGGTTCACTTCAGGTTTACTGTATCCCTCTGGCCTTCTTATTGACGATGAAACACAGAAATTGCATCGGAATTAAATAGAAAAGGTACAATGCAGACTTAAGCACACGGAAACTGACTCTTCTTACTGTCTATGTTTGAACCATTCCTGTGACACTAGTTATGGATTCTGATGCTTCACTTTAGGTTTACTGTATCCCTCCGACCGTCTTATTGACGATAAGACACAGAAATTGCATCGGAATTAAATACAAATGGCACAATGCCGACTCAAGTACAAGAAGAGTGGCTCTTCTTACTGTCTATGTTTTGAACCATTCCTGTGACACTAGTTGTAGATTCCGATGCTTCACTTCAGGTTTACTGTATCCCCCTGACCTTCTTATTGACGATGAAACACAGAAATTACATCGGCATTTAATACAAAAGGCGCAATGCCGACATAAGTACAAGAAAACTGACTCTTCTTACTGTCTATGTTTTGAACCATTCCTGTGACACTAGTTATAGATTCCGATGCTTCACTTCAGTTTTACTGTATCCCTCTGACCTTCTTATTGACGATGAAACACAGAAATTGCATCGGAATTAAATACAAAAGGCACAATGCCGACTTAAGTACAAGAAAACTGACGCTTCTTACTGTTTTGTTTTGAACCACTCCTGTGACACTAGTTATAGATTCCGATGCTTCACTTTAGGTTTACTGTATCCCTCCGACCGTCTTATTGACGATGAAACACAGAAATTGCATCGGAATTGAATACAAAAAGCACAATGCCGACTCAAGTACAAGAAGAGTGGCTCTTCTTACTGTCTATGTTTTGAACCATTCCTGTGACACTAGTTATAGATTCTGATGCTTCACTTCAGGTTTACTGCATCCCCCTGACCTTCTTATTGACGATGAAACACAGAAATTGCAACGGAATTAAATACAAAAGGCGCAATGCCGACATAAGTACAAGAAAACTGACTCTTCTGACTGTCTATGTTTTGAACCATTCCTGTGACACTAGTTATAGATTCCGATGGTTCACTTCAGTTTTACTGTATCCCTCTGACCCTCTTATTGACGATGAAACACAGAAATTGCATCGGAATTAAATACAAAAGGCACAATGCCGACTTAAGTACAAGAAAACTGACGCTTCTTACTGTTTTGTTTTGATCCACTCCTGTGACACTAGTTATAGATTATGATGCTTCACTTCAGAATTACTGTATCACTGTGACCTTCTTATTGACGATGAAACACAGAAATTGCATCGGAATTAAATACAATTGGCGCAATGCCGACATAAGTACAAGAAAACTGACTCTTCTTACTGTCTATGTTTTGAACCATTCCTGTGAAACTAGTTATAGATTCCGATGCTTCAGGTTTGCTGTATCCCTCTGCCCGTCTTATTGACGATGAAACACAGACATTGCATCGGAATTATAAACAAAAGGCACAATGCCGACTCAAGTACGAGAGGACTGGCTCTTCGTACTGTCTATGCTTTGAACCTTTTATGTGAGACCGGTTTTAGATTCCGATGCTACACTTCAGGTTTACTGTATCCCTTGCCCCTTCTTATTGACGACGAAACACAGAAATTGCATCGGATTTAAATAGAAATGGCACAATGCCGGGTTAAGTACAAGTAAACTGACTCTTCTTACTGTCTATGTTTTGAACCATTCCTGTTACACTAGTTATAGTTTCCGATGCTTCTCTTCAGGTTTACTGTAACCCTTTGACCTTCTAATTGTCGATGAAACACAGAAATTGCATCGGAATTAAATACAAAAGGCACAATACCGACTTAAGTACAAGAAGACTGTCTCGTCTTACTGTCTAAGTTTTGAACCATTCCTGTGACACTAGTTATAGATTCCGATGCTTCACTTCAGGTTTACTGTATCCCTCTGACCTTCTTATTGACGATGAAACACAGAAATTGCATCAGAATACGAACAAAAGGCACAATGCCGACTTAAGTACAAGAAGACTGACTCTTCTTACTGCCTATGTTTTGAACCATTCCTATGACACTAGTTATAGATTCCGATGCTTCACTTCAGGTTTACTGTATCCCTGTGACCTTCTTATTGACGATGAAACACAGAAATTGCATCTGAATTAAATACAAAAGGCACAATGCCAACTCAAGTTCAAGAAGACTGGCTCTTCTTACTGTCTATGTTTTGAACCTTTCCTGTGAGAAAGGTTTTAGATTCCGATGCTTCACTTCAGGTTCACTGTATCCCTTGTACCTTCTTATTGTCGACGAAACACAGAAAGTGCATCGGAATTACATAGAAAAGGAACAATGCCGATGTAAGTACAAGAAACTGACTTTTCTTACAGTCTATGTTTTGAACCATTTATGTGACACTAATTATAGATTCCGATGCTTCACTTCAGGTTTGCTGTATCCCTCTGACTGTCTTATTGACGATGAAACACAGAAATTGCATCGGAATTAGAAACAAAAGGCTCAATGCCGATTCAAGTTCAAGAAGACTGGCTCTTCTTACTGTCTATGTTTTGAACCTTTCCTGTGAGACCGGTTTTAGATTCCGATGCTTCACTTCAGGTTTACTGTATCCCTTGACCCTTCTTATTGACGACGAAACACAGAAATTGCATCGGAATTAAATAGAAAAGGCACAATGCCGGGTTAAGTACAAGAAAACTGACTCTTCCTACTGTCTATGCTTTGAACCATTCCTCTGACACTAGTTATAGATTCCGATGCTTCACTTCAGGTTTACTGTAACCCTCTGACCTTCTTATTGACGATGAAACACAGAAATTACATCGGAATTAAATACAAAAGGCTTAATGCCGACCTAAGTACCAGTAAACTGACACTTCTCACTGTCTATGATTTGAACCAATTGTGTGACACTAGTTATAGATTCCGATGCTTCACTTCATGTTTACTGTAAACCTCTGACCTTCTTATTGACAATGAAACACAGAAATTGCATCGGAATTAAATACAAAAGGCACAATGCCGACATAAGTACAAGAAGACTGACTGTTCTTACTGTCTATGTTTTGAACCATTCCGGTGACGCTAGTTATAGATTCCGATGCTTCACTTCAGGTTCACTGTATCCCTCTGACCTTCTTATTGACGATGAAGCACAGAAATTACATCGGAATGAAACACAAAACGCACAATGCCGACTTAATAACAAGTAAACTGACTCTTCTTACTGTTCATGTTTTGAACCATTCCTGTGACAATAGTTATAGATTCCGATGCTTCACTACAGGTTTACTGTATCCCTCTGACCTACTTATTGACGATGAAACACAGAAATTGCGTCGGAATTAGTTACAAAAGGCACAATGCCGACTTAAATACAAGAAAACTGACGCTTCTTACTGTCTATGTTTTGAACCATTCCGGTGACATTAGTTATAGATTCCGATGCTTCACTTCAGGTTTACAGTATCCCTCTGACCTTCTTATTATCGATGAAACACAGAAATTGCATCGGAATGAAATACAAAATGCACAATGCCGACTTAAGTACAAGAAAACTGATTCTCCTTACTGTCTATGTTTTTAACCATTCCTGTGACACTAGTTATAGATTCCAAAGCTCCACTGCAGGTTTACTGTATCCCTAGGACCTTCTTATTGACGACGAAACACAGAAACTGTATCGGAATTAAATACAAAAGGCACAATGCCGACTTAAGTACATGAAAACCGACTCTTCTTACTGTCTATGTTTTGAACCATTCCTGTGAGACTAGTTATAGATTCCGGTGCATCACTTCAGGTTTACTGTATCCCTCTGACCTTATTGACGATGAAACACAGAGATTGCATCGGAATCCAAAAAAAATGCACTATGCCGACTTAAGTACAAGAAGACTGACTCTTCTTACTGTCTATGTTTTGAACCATTCCTGTGACACTAGTTATTGATTCCGATGGTTCACTTCAGGTTTACTGTATCCCTCTGGCCTTCTTATTGACGATGAAACACAGAAATTGCATCGGAATTAAATAGAAAAGGTACAATGCAGACTTAAGCACACGGAAACTGACTCTTCCTACTGTCTATGTTTGAACCATTCCTGTGACACTAGTTATGTATTCTGATGCTTCACTTTAGGTTTACTGTATCCCTCCGACCGTCTTATTGACGATGAAACACAGAAATTGCATCGGAATTGAATACAAAAAGCACAATGCCGACTCGAGTACAAGAAGAGTGGCTCTTCTTACTGTCTATGTTCTGAACCATTCCTGTGACACTAGTTATAGATTCTGATGCTTCACTTCAGGTTTACTGTATCCCCCTGACCTTCTTATTGACGATGAAACACAGAAATTGCAACGGAATTAAATACAAAAGGCGCAATGCCGACATAAGTACAAGAAAACTGACTCTTCTGACTGTCTATGTTTTGAACCATTCCTGTGACACTAGTTATAGATTCCGATGGTTCACTTCAGTTTTACTGTATCCCTCTGACCTTCTTATTGACGATGAAACACAGAAATTGCATCGGAATTAAATACAAAAGGCACAATGCCGACTTAAGTACAAGAAAACTGACG
Organism: Schistocerca serialis cubense; assembly: GCF_023864345.2. NCBI lineage: Eukaryota > Metazoa > Arthropoda > Insecta > Orthoptera > Acrididae > Schistocerca > Schistocerca serialis. Next base: position 1,073,473,467 of record NC_064640.1, on the reverse strand, counting down.
CTTCTTACTGTTTTGTTTTGATCCACTCCTGTGACACTAGTTATAGATTATGATGCTTCACTTCAGGTTTACTGTATCACTGTGACCTTCTTATTGACGATGAAACACAGAAATTGCATCGGAATTAAATACAAAAGGCACAATGCCGACTTAAGTACAAGAAAATTGACTCTTCTTGTTGTCTATGATTTGTACCATTCCTGTGACACTAGTTTTAGATTCCGATGCCTCACTTCAGGTTTACTGTATGCCACTGACCTTCATATTGACGATGAAACACAGAAATTACATCGGAATGAAACACAAAACGCACAATGCCGACTTAATAACAAGTAAACTGACTCTTCTTACTGTTTAAGTTTTGAACCATTCCTGTGACACTAGTTATAGATTCCGATGCTTCACTTCAGGTTTACTGTGTCACTCTGACCATCTTATTGACGATGAAACACAGAAATTTCATCGGCATTACATGTAAAAGGCACAATGAAGACTTAAGTACAAGAAAACTGACTCTTCTTACTGTCTATGTTTTGAACCATTCCTGTGACACAAGTTATAGATTCCGATGCTTCACTTCAGGTTTACTGTATCACTCTGACCTTCTTATTGACGATGAAACACAGAAATTTCATCGGCATTAAATATAAAAGGCACAATGAAGACTTAAGTACAAGAAAACTGACTCTTCTTACTGTCTATGTTTTGAACCATTCCTGTGACACTAGTTATAAATTCCGATGCTTCACTTCAGGTTTGCTGTATCCCTGTGACCTTCTTATTGACGATGAAACACAGAAATTGCATCGAAATTAAATACAAAAGGCACAATGCCGACTTAAATACAAGAAAACTGACTCCTCTTACTCTCTATGGTTTGAACCATTCCTGTGACATTAGTTATAGATTCTGATGCTTCACTTCAGGTTTACTGTATCCCTCTGACCTTCTTATTATCGATGAAACACAGAAATTGCATCGGAATGAAATACAAAAGGCACAATGCCGACTTAAGTACAAGAAAACTGATTCTTCTTACTGTCTATGTTTTAACCATTCCTGTGACACTAGTTATAGATTCCAAAGCTCCACTGCAAGTTTACTGTATCCCTTGGACCTTCTTATTGACGACGAAACACAGAAACTGCATCGGAATTAAATACAAAAGGCACAATGCCGACTTAAGTATATGAAAACCGACTCTTCTTTCTGTCTAAGCTTTGAACCATTCCTGTGAGACTAGTTATAGATTCCGGTGCATCACTTCAGGTTTACTGTATCCCTCTGACCTTATTGACGATGAAAAACAGAAATTGCATCGGAATACAAAATAATGCACAATTTCGACTTAAGTACAAGAAGACTGACTCTTCTTACTGTCTATGTTTTGAACCATTCCTGTGACACTAGTTATAGATTCCGATGGTTCACTTCAGGTTTACTGTATCCCTCTGGCCTTCTTATTGACGATGAAACACAGAAATTACAGCGGAATTAAATACAAAAGGTACAATGCCGACTTAAGCACACTGAAACTGACTCTTCTTACTGTCTTTGTTTGAACCATTCCTGTGACACTAGTTATAGATTCTGATGCTTCACTTTAGGTTTACTGTATCCTTCCGACCATCTAATTGACGATGAAACACAGAAATTGCATCGGAATTAAATACAAATGGCACAATGCCGACTCAAGTACAAGAAAAGTGGCTCTTCTTACTGTCTATGTTTTGAACAATTCCTGTGACACTAGTTGTAGATTCCGATGCTTCACTTCAGGTTTACTGTATCCCCCTGACCTTCTTACTGACGATGAAACACAGAAATTTCATCGGCATTTAATACAATAGGCACAATGCCGACTTAAGTACCAGTAAACTGACTCTTCTTACTGTCTATGTTTTGAACCATCCCTGTGACACTAGTTATAGATTCCGATGCTTCACTTTAGGTTTACTGTATCTCTCCGACCGTTTTATTGACGATGAAATACAGAAATTGCATCGGAATTACATACAAAAGGCACAATGCCGACTCAAGTACAAGAAGAGTGGCTCTTCTTACTGTCTATGCTTTGAAACATTCCTGTGACACTAGTTATAGATTCCGATGCTTCACTTCAGGTTTACTGTATCCCACTGACCTTTTTATTGACGATGAAACACAGAAATTGCATCGGAATTAAATTTAAATGGCACAATGCCAACTTAAGTACAAAAAAACTGACTCTTCTTACTGTCTATGTTTTGAACCATTCCTGTGACACTAGTTATAGATTCCGATGGTTCACTTCAGGTTTACTGTATCCCTCTGGCCTTCTTATTGACGATGAAACACAGAAATTGCATCGGAATTAATTAAAAAAGGCACAATGCCGACTTAAATACAAGAAAACTGACTCTTCTTACTGTCTATGTTTTGAACCATTCCTGTGACATTAGTTATAGATTCTGATGCTTCACTTCAGGTTTACTGTATCCCTATGACCTTCTTATTATCGATGAAACACAGAAATTGCATCGGAATTAAATTCAAAAGGCATAATGCCGACTTAAGTACAAGAAAACTGATTCTTCTTACTGTCTATGTTTTTAACCATTCCTGTGACGCTAGTTATAGTTTCCAAAGCTCCACTGCAGGTTTGCTGTATCCCTTGGACCTTCTTATTGACGACGAAACACAGAAACTGCATCGCAATTAAATACAAAAGGCACAATGCCGACTTAAGTAAATGAAAACCGACTCTTCTTACTGTCTATGTTTTGAACCATTCCTGTGAGACTAGTTATAGATTCCGGTGCATCACTTCAGGTTTACTGTATCCCTCTGACCTTATTGACGATGAAACACAGAAATTGCATCGGAATCCAAAAAAATGCACAATGCCGACTTAAGTACAAGAAGACTGACTCTTCTTACTGTCTATGTTTTGAACCATTCCTGTGACACTAGTTATAGATTCCGATGGTTCACTTCAGGTTTACTGTATCCCTCTGGCCTTCTTATTGACGATGAAACACAGAAGTTGGATCGGAATTAAATAGAAAAGGTACAATGCCGACTTAAGCACACGGAAACTAACTCTTCTTACTGTCTATTATTGAACCATTCCTGCGACACTAGTTGTAGATTCCGATGCTTCACTTCAGGTTTACTGTATCCCCCTGACCTTCTTATTGACAATGAAACACAGAAATTTCATCGGCATTTAATACAAAAGGCACAATGCCGACTTAAGTACAAGAAAACTGACTCTATGTCTATGTTTTGAACAATTCCTGTGACACTAGTTATAGATTCCGTTGCTTCACTTTACGTTTACTGTATCTCTCCGACCGTCTTATTGACGATGAAATACAGAAATTGCATCGGAATTAAATACAAAAGGCACAATGCCGACTCAAGTACAAGAAGAGTGGCTCTTCTTACTGTCTATGTTTTGAAACATTCCTGTGACACTAGTTATAGATTCCGATGCTTCACTTCAGGTTTACTGTATCCCCCTGACCTTCTTATTGACGATGAATTGCAGAAATTGCATCGGAATTAAATACAAAAGGCGCAATTCCGACATAAGTACAAGAAAACTGACTCTTCTTACTGTCTATGTTTTGAACCATTCCTGTGACACTAGTTATAGATTCCGATGCTTCACTTCAGTTTTACTGTATCCCTCTGACCTTCTTATTGACGATGAAACACAGAAATTCCATCGGAATTAAATACAAAAGGCACAATGCCGACTTAAGTACAAGAAAACTGACTCTTCTTACTGTCTATGTTCTGAACCATTCCTGTGACACTAGTTATAGATTCCGATGCTTCACTTCAATTTTACTGTATCCCTGTGACCTTCTTATTGACGATGAAACACAGAAATTGCATCGGAATTAAATACAAAAGGCACAATGCCATCTAAATTTCAAGAAGACTGGCTCTTCTTACTGTCTATGTTTTGAACCTTTCCTGTGAGGAAGGTTTTAGATTCCGATGCTTCACTTCAGGTTCACTGTATCCCTTGCACCTTCTTTTTGACGACGAAACACCGAAAGTGCATCGGAATTAAATAGAAAAGGAACAATGCCGACGTAAGTACAAGAACCTGACTCTTCTTACAGTCTATGTTTTGAACCATTTATGTGACACTAATTATAGATTCCGATGCTTCACTTCAGGTTTGCTGTATCCCGCTGACCGTCTTATTGACGATGAAACACCGAAATTGCATCGGAATTAGAAACAAAAGGCTCAATGGCGACTCAAGTTCAAGAAGACTGGCTCTTCTTACTGTCTATGTTTTGAACCTTACCTGTGAGACCGGTTTTAGATTCCGATGCTTCACTTCAGGTTTACTGTATCCCTTGACCCTTCTTATTAACGACGAAACACAGAAATTGCATCGGAATTAAATATAAAAGGCACAATGCCGACTTAAGTACAAGAAAACTGACTCTTCTTACTGTCTATGCATTGAACCATTCCTGTGACATTAGTTATAGATTCCGATGCTTCACTTCAGGTTTGCTGTATCTCTCTGACCTACTTATTGACGATGAAACACAGAAATTGCAACGGAATTAAATACAAAATGCACAATGCCAATTTAAGTACAAGTAAACTGACTCTACTTACTGTCTATGTTTTGAACTATTATTGTGACACTAGTTATAGATTCCGATGCTTCACTTCAGGTTTACTGCATCCCTCTGACCGTCTTATTGACGATGAAACACAGAAATTGCATCGGAATTAACTTCAAAAGGCACAATGCCGACTTCAGTACAAGAAAACTGACTCTTCTTACTGACTATGTTTTGAACCATTCCTGTGACACAAGTTATAGATTCCGATGCCTCACTTCAGGTTTACTGTATCACTCTGACCTTCTTATTGACGATGAAACACAGATATTTCATCGGCATTAAGTACAAAAGGCACAATGCCGACTTAAGTACAAGAAAACTGACTCTTCTTACTGCCTATGTTTTGAACCATTCCTGTGACACTAGTTATAGATTCCGATGCTTCACTTCAGGTTTGCTGTATCCCTCTGACTTCTTATTGACGATGAAACACAGAAATTGCATCGAAATTAAATACAAAAGGCACAATGCCGACTTAAGTACAAGTAAACTGACTCTTCTTACTGTCTATGCTTTGAACCATTCCTGTGACACTAGTTATAGATTCCGATGCTTCACTTCAGGTTTACTGGATCCCTCTGACCTTGTTATTGACGATGACACACAGAAATTGCATCGCAATTAAATACAAAAGGCACAATGCCGACTTAAGTACAAGAAAACTGACTCTTCTTACACTCTATGTTTTTAATCATTCCTGTGACACTAGTTATAGATTCCGATGCTTCACTTCAGGTTTACTGTATCCCTCTGACCTTCTTATTGACGATGAAACACAGAAATTTCTTCGGCATTAAATACACAAGGCACAATGCCGACTTAAGTACAAGAAAACTGACGCTTCTTACTGTTTTGTTTGAACCAGTCCAGTGACACTAGTTATAGATTCCGATGCTTCACTTCAGGTTTACTGTATCCCTCTGACCTTCTTATTGACGATGAAACACAGAAATAGCATCAGAATACGAACAAAAGGCACAATGCCGACTTAAGTACAAGAAGACTGACTCTTCTTACTGCCTATGTTTTGAACCATTCCTATGACACTAGTTAAAGATTCCGATGCTTCACTTCAATTTTACTGTATCCCTGTGACCTTCTTATTGACGATGAAACACAGAAATTGCATCGGAATTAAATACAAAAAGCACAATGCCAACTCAAGTTCAAGAAGACTGGCTCTTCTTACTGTCAATGTTTAGAACCTTTCCTGTGAGACCGGTTTTAGATTCCGATGCTTCACTTCAGGTTTACTGTATCCCTTGACCCGTCTTATTGACGACGAAACACAGAAATTGCATCGGAATTGAATACGAAATGCACAATGCCGACTTAAGTACAAGAAGACGGACTCTTCCTACTGACTATGTTTTGAACCATTCCTGTGCCACCACTTATTGATTCCGATGCTTCACTTCAGGTTTACTGTATCCCTCTGACCTTCTTATTGACGACGAAACACAGAAATTGCATCGGAATTGAATACAAAAGGCATAATGCCGACTTAAATACAAGAAGAATGACTCTTCCTACTGCCTATGTTTTGAACCATCCCTGTGACACTAGTTATAGATTCCGTGCTTCACTTCAGGTTTACTGTATCCCTCTGACCTTCTTATTGACGATAAAACACAGAAATTGCATCGGAATTAAATACAAAAGGCACAATGCCGACTTAAGTATAAGAAAACTGACTCTTCTTACTGACTATGCTTTGAACCATTCCTGTGACACTAGTTATCGATTCCGAATTCTCACTTCAGGTTTACTGTATCCCTTGGACCTTCTTATTGATGATGAAACACAGAAAATGGATCGGAATTAAATACAAAAGGCACAATGCCGACTTAAGTACAAGAAGACTGACTCTTCTTACTGTCTATGATTTGAACCGATCCTGTGACACTAGTTAGAGATTGCGATGCTTCACTTCAGGTTTACTGTATCCCTTGGACCTTCTTATTGAGAAATGAAACACCGAAATTACATCGGATTTAAATACGAAAGGCACAATGTCGACTTAAGTAAAAGAAGACTGACCCTTCTTACAGACTATGTTTTAAACTATTCCTGTGACACCACTTATAGATTCCGATGCTTCACTTCAGGTTTACAGTATCCCTCAGACCTTCTTATTGACGATGAAACACACAAATTGCATCGGAATTAAATACAAAAGGCACAATTCGCACTTAAGTACAAGAAGACTGATTCTTTCTACTGACTATGATTTGAACCATCCTGTGACACTAGTTATAGATTCCGATGCTTCACTTCAAATTTAGTGTATCCCTCTGACCTTCTTATTGACGATGAAACACAGAAATTGCATCGGAATTAAATAGAAAAGGCACAATGCCGACTTAAGTACATGAAAACTGATTCTTCTTACTATCAATGTTTTGAACCATTCCTGTGACACTAGTTTTAGATTCCGATGTTTCACTTCAGGTGTACTGCATCCCTTGGACCTTCTTATTGACGATGAAACACATAAATTGCATTGGAATTAAAGAGAAAAGGCACAATGCTGACTTACGTACAAGAAGCCTGGCTCTTCATACTGTCTATGATTTGAACCATTCCTGTGACACTAATTATAGATTCAGATGCTTCACTTCAGGAGTACTATATCCCTTGGACCTTCTTATTGACGATGAAACACAGAAATTGCATCGGAATTAAATACAAAAGGCACAATGCCGAATTAAGTACAAGTAGACTGACTCTTCTTACTCTCTATGTTTTGAACCATTCCTGTGACACTAGTTATAGATTCTGATGCTTCACTTCAGGTTTACTGTATCCCTCTGACCTTCTTATTGACGATGAAACACAGAAATTGCGTCGGAATTAAATACAAAAGGCACAATGCCGACTTAAGTACAAGAAGACTGACTCTTCTTACTGTCTATGATTTGAACCACTCCTGTGACACTAGTTATAGATTCCGATGCTTCACTTCAGTTTTACTATATCCCTCTGACCTTCTTATTGACGATGAAACACAGAAATTGCATCGTAAGTAAATAGAAGAGGCACAATGGCGACTTAAGTACATGACGACTGACTCTTCTTACTAACTATGTTTTGAACCATTCCAGTGACACTAGTTATAGATTCCGATTCTTCACTTCAGGTTTACTGTATACCTTGGACCTTGTTATTGACGATGAAACACAGAAATTGCATCGGAATTTAATACAAAAGGCACAATGCTGACTTAAGTACAAGAAGACTGACTCTTCTTACTGTCTATGTTTTCAACCAATCCTGTGACACTAGTTAGAGATTCCGATGCTTCACTTCAGGTTTACTGTATCCCTTGGACCTTCTAATTGACGATGAAACACCGAAATTGCATCGGAATTAAATACGAAAGGCACAATGCCGACTTAAGTACAAGAAGACTGACCCTTCTTACTGACTATGTTTTGAACCATTCCTGTGACACCACTTATAGATTCCGATGCTTCACTTCAGGTTTACAGTATCCCTCAGACCTTCTTATTGACGATGAAACACAGATATTGCATCGGAATTAAATACAAAAGGCACAATGCCGACTTAAGTACAAGAAGACTGACTCTTCTTACTGACTATGCTTTGATCCATTCCTGTGACACTAGTTAGCGATTCCGAATTCTCACATCAGGTTTACTGTATCCCTCGGACCTTCTTATTGATGATGAAACACAGGAATTGCATCGGAATTAAATACAAAAGGCACAATGCCCATTTAAGTACAAGAAGACTGACTCTTCTTACCGTCTATGTTTTGAACCGATCCTGTGACACTAGTTAGAAATTCCGATGCTTCACTTCAGGTTTACTGTATCCCTTGGACCTTCTTATTGACGATGAAACACAGAAATTGCATCGGAATTAAATACAAAAGGCACAATGCCGACTTAAGTACAAGAAGACTGACTCTTCTTACTGACTATGCTTTGAACCATTCCTGTGACACTAGTTATAGATTCCGATGCCTCACTTCAGGTTTACTGTATCCCTTGGACCTTCTTATTGACGATGAAACACAGAAATTGCATCGGAATTAAATACAAAAGGCACAATGCCGACTTAAGTACAAGAAGACTGACTCTTCCTAGTGACTATGATTTGAACCATTCCTGTGACACTACTTATAGTTTCCGATGCTTCACTTCAGGTTTAGTGTATCCCTCTGACCTTCTTATTGACGATGAAACACAGAAATTGCATCGGAATTAAATAGAAAAGGCACAATGCCGACTTAAGTACATGAAAACTGATTCTCCTTACTATCTATGTTTTTAACCAATCCGGTGACACTAGTTATAGATTCCGATGATTCACTTCAGGTTTATTGTATCCCTCTGACCTTCTTATTGACGATGAAACACTGATATTGCATTGGAATTAAATACAAAAGGCACAATGCCGACATAAGTACAAGAAAACTGACTCTTCTTACTGTCTATGCTTTGAACCATTCAAGTGACACTAGTTATAGATTCCGATGCTTCACTTCAGGTTTACTATATCCCTCTGACCTTCTTATTGACGATGAAACACAGAAATTGCATCAGAAGTAAATAGAAAAGGCATAATGGTGACTTAATTACAAGACGACTGACTCTTCTTACTGACTATGTTTTGAACCATTCCAGTGACACTAGATATAGATTCCGATTCTTCACTTCAGGTTAACTGTATCCCTTGGACCTTCTTATTGACGATGAAACACAAAAGTTGCATCGGAATTAAATACATAAGGCACAATGCCGACTTAAGTACATGTACACTGACTCTTCCTACTGTCTATGTATTGAACCATTCCTGTGACACTAGTTATAGATTCTGATGCTTCACTTCAGGTTTACTGTATCCCTCTGACCTACTTATTGACGATGAAACACAGAAATTACATCGGAATTAAATACAAAAGGCTTAATGCCGACTTAAGTACCAGTAAACTGACTCTTCTTACTGTCTATGATTTGAACCAATTGAGTGACACTAGTTATGGATTCCGATGCTTCACTTCAGGTTTACTGTAACCCTCTGACCTTCTTATTGACAATGAAACACAGAAATTGCATCGGAATTAAATACAAAAGGCACAATTCAGACTTAAATACAAGAAGACTGACTCTTCTTACTGTCTATGTTTTGAACCATTCCGGTAACACTAGTTATAGATTCCGATGCTTCACTTCAGGTTCACTGTATCCCTCTGACGTTCTTATTGACGATGAACACAGAAATTGCATCGGAATTAAATACAAAATGCACAATGCCGACTTCAGTACAAGAAAATTGACTCTTCTTATTGTCTATGTTTTGTACTATTCCTGTGACACTGGTTATAGATTCCGATGCCTCACTTCAGGTTTACTGTATCCCACTGACCTTCTTATTGAAGATGAAACACAGATATTACATCGGAATGAAACACAAAACGCACAATGCCGACTTAATAACAAGTAAACTGACTCTCCTTACTGTTTATGTTTTGAACCATTCCTGTGACACTAGTTATAGATTCCGATGCTTCACTACAGGTTTACTGTATCCCTCTGACCTACGTATTGACGATGAAACACAGAAATTGCATCGGATTTAAATACAAAATGCACAATGCCAATTTAAGTACAAGTAAACTGACTCTACTTACTGTCTATGTTTTGAATTATTCCTGTGACACTAGTTATAGATTCCGATGCTTCACTTCAGGTTTACTGTATCCCTCTGACCGTCTTATTGACGATGAAACACAGAAATTGCATCGGAATTAATTACAAAAGGCACAATGCCGACTTAAATACAAGAAAACTGACTCTTCTTACTGTCTATGTTTTGAACCATTCCTGTGACATTAGTTATAGATTCCGATGCTTCACTTCAGGTTTACTGTATCCCTCTGACCTTCTTATTAGCGATGAAACACAGAAATTGCATCGGAATGAAATACAAAAGGCACAATTCAGACTTAAGTACAAGAAGACTGACTCTTCTTACTGTCTATGTTTTGAACCATTCCGGTGACACTAGTTATAGATTCCGATGCTTCACTTCAGGTTCACTGTATCCCTCTGACGTTCTTATTGACGATGAACACAGAAATTGCATCGGAATTAAATACAAAATGCACAATGCCGACTTAAGTACAAGAAAATTGACTCTTCTTATTGTCTATGTTTTGTACTATTCCTGTGACACTGGTTATAGATTCCGATGCCTCACTTCAGGTTTACTGTATCCCACTGACCTTCTTATTGACGATGAAACACAGATATTACATCGGAATGAAACACAAAACGCACAATGCCGACTTAATAACAAGTAAACTGACTCTTCTTACTGTTTATGTTTTGAACCATTCCTGTGACACTAGTTATAGATTCCGATGCTTCACTACAGGTTTACTGTATCCCTCTGACCTACGTATTGACGATGAAACACAGAAATTGCATCGGAATTAAATACAAAATGCACAATGCCAATTTAAGTACAAGTAAACTGACTCTACTTACTGTCTATGTTTTGAACTATTCCTGTGACACTAGTTATAGATTCCGATGCTTCACTTCAGGTTTACTGTATCCCTCTGACCGTCTTATTGACGATGAAACACAGAAATTGCATCGGAATTAATTACAAAAGGCACAATGCAGACTTAAATACAAGAAAACTGACTCTTCTTACTGTCTATGTTTTGAACCATTCCTGTGACATTAGTTATAGATTCCGATGCTTCACTTCAGGTTTACTGTATCCCTCTGACCTTCTTATTAGCGATGAAACACAGAAATTGCATCGGAATGAAATACAAAAGGCACAATGCCGACTTAAGTACAAGAAAACTGATTCTTCTTACTGTCTATGCTTTTAACCATTCCTGTGACACTAGTTATAGATTCCAAAGCTCCACTGCAGGTTTACTGTATCCCTTGGACATTCTTATTGACGACTAAACACAGAAACCGCATCGGAATTAAATACAAAAGGCACAATGCCGACTTAAGTACATGAAAACCGACTCTTCTTACTGTCTATGTTTTGAACCATTCCTGTGGGACTAGTTATAGATTCCGGTGCATCACTTCAGGTTTACTGTATCCCTCTGACCTTATTGACGATGAAACACAGAAATTGCATCGGAATCCAAAAAAATGCACAATGCCGACTTAGGTACAAGAAACTGACTCTTCTCGCAGTCTATGTTTTGAACCATTTATGTGACACTAATAATAGATTCCGATGCTTCACTTCAGGTTTGCTGTATCCCTCTGACCGTCTTATTGACGATGAAACACAGAAATTACATCGGAATGAAACACAAAACGCACAATGCCGACTGAATAACTAGTAAACTGACTCTTCTTACTGTTTATGCTTTGAACCATTCCTGTGACACTAGTTATAGATTCCGATGCTTCACTACAGGTTTACTGTATCCCTCTGACCTACTTATTGACGAGGAAACACAGAAATTGCATCGGAATTAAATACAAAATGCACAATGCCAATTTAAGTACAAGTAAACTGACTCTACTTACTGTCTATGTTTTGAACTATTCCTGTGACACTAGTTATAGATTCCGATGCTTTACTTCAGGTTTACTGTATCCCTCTGATTGTCTTATTGACGATGAAACACAGAAATTGCATCGGAATTAAATACAAAAGGCACAATGCCGACTTAAGTACAAGAAAACTGACTCTTCTTACTTCCTATGTTTTGAACCATTCCTGTGACACTAGTTATAGATTCCGATGCTTCACTTCAGGTTTGCTGTATCCCTCTGTCCTTCTTATTGACGATGACACGCAGAAATTGCATCGCAATTAAATACAAAAGGCACAATGCCGACTTAAGTACAAGAAAACTGACTCTTCTTACACTCTATGTTTTTAACCATTCCTGTGACACTAGTTATAGATTCCGATGCTTCACTTCAGTTTTACTGTATCCCTCTGACCTTCTTGTTGACGATGAAACACAGAAATTGCATCAGAATTAAATTTAAAAGGCACAATGCCAACTTAAGTACAAAAATACTGACTCCTCTTACTGTCTATGTTTTGAACCATTCCTGTGACACTAGTTATAGATTCCGATACTTGACTTCAGGTTTACTGTATCCCTCTGACCTTCTTATTGACGATGAAACTCAGAAATTGCATCGAAATTAAATACAAAAGGCACAATGCCGACTTAAGTACAAGGAAACTGACTCTTCTTACTGTCTGTGCTTTGAACCATTCCTGTGACACTAGTTATAGATTCCGATGCTTCACTTCAGGTTTACTGTATCCCTCTGACCTTCTTATTGACGATGAAACATAGAAATTGCATCGGAATTAAATACAAAAGGCACAATGCCAACTTAAGTACAAGAAAACTGCCTCTTCTTACTGTCTATGTTTGAACCTTTCCTGTGAGACAGGTTTTAGATTTCTATGCTACACTTCAGGTTTACTGTATCCCTAGGCCCTTCTTATTGACGACGAAACACAGAAAGTGCATCGGAATTAAATAGAAAACGCACAATGCCGACTTAAGTACAAGAAAACTGACTCTTCTTATTGTGTATGTTTTGAACCATTCCTGTGAAACTAGTTATAAATTCCGATGCTTCACTTCACGTTTGCTGGATCCCTCTGACCGTCTTATTGACGATGAAACACAGAAATTGCATCGGAATTAAATACAACAGGCACAATAACGACTCAAGTACAAGAAGACTGGCTCTTCTTACTGTCTATGTTGTGAACCTTTCCTGTGAGACCAGTTTTAGATTCCGATGCTTGACTTCAAGTTTACTGTATTCCTCTGACCTTCTTATTGACGACGAAAGACAGAGATTGCATCGGAATCCAAAAAAATGCTTAATACCGACTTAAGTATAAGAAGACTGACTCTTCTTACTGTATATGTTTTGAACCATTCCTGTGACACTAGTTATAGATTCCGATGGTCACTTCAGGTTTACTGTATCCCTCTGGCCTTCTTATTGACGATGAAACACAGAAATTGCATCGGAATTAATTACAAAAGGCACAATGCCGACTTAAATACAAGAAAACTGACTCTTCTTACTGTCTATGTTTTGAACCGTTCCTGTGACATTATTTATAGATTCCGATGCTTCACTTCAGGTTTACTGTATCCCTCTGACCTTCTTATTATCAATGAAACACAGAAATTGCATCGGAATGAAATACAAATGGCACAATGCCGACTTAAGTAGAAGAAAACTGATTCTTCTTACTGTCTATGTTTTTAACCATTCCTGTGACACTAGTTATAGATTCCAAAGCTCCACTGCAGGTTTACTGTATCCCTTGGACCTTCTTATTGACGACGAAACACAGAAATTGCATCGGAATTATATAGAAAAGCACAATGCCGACTTAAGTATAAGAAAACTGACTCTTCTTACAGTCCATGTTTTGAACCATTCCTGTGAGACTAGTTATAGATTCCGGTGCATCGCTTCAGGTTGACTGGATCCCTCTGACCTTATTGACGATGAAACACAGAAATTGCATCGCAATCCAAAAAAGTGCACAATGCCGAATTAAGCATACGGAAACTGACTCTTCTTACTGTCTATGTTTGAACCATTCCTGTGACACTAATTATAGATTCTGATGCTACACTTTAGGTTTACTGTATCCCTCCGACCGTCTTATTGACGATGAAACACAGAAATTGCATCGGAATTAAATACAAAAGGCACAATGCCGACTCAAATACAAGAAGAGTTGCTCTTCCTACTGTCTATGTTTGAACCATTCCTGTGACACTAGTTATAGATTCCGATGCTTCAGTTCAGGTTTACTCTATCCGCCTGACCTTCATATTGACGATGAAACACGGAAATTGCATCGGAATTAAATAGAAAAGGTACAATGCTGACTTAAGCACACGGAAACTGACTCTTCTTACTGTCTATGTTTGAACCATTCCTGTGACACTAGTTATAGATTCTGATGCTTCACTTTAAAATTACTGTATCCCTCCGACCGTCTTATTGACGATGAAACACAGAAATTGCATCGGAATTAAATACAAAAGGCACAATGCCAACTTCAGTACAAGAAAACTGACTCTTCTTACTGTCTATGTTTTGAACCATTCCTGTGACACTAGTTATAGATTCCGATGCTTCACTTCAGGTTTACTGTATCCCTCTGACCTTCTTATTGACGATGAAACACAGAAAATGCTTCGAAATTAAATACAAAAGGCACAATGCCGACTTAAGTACAAGTAAACTGACTCTTCTTACTGTCTATGTTTTGAAACATTCCTGTGACACTAGTTATAGATTCCGATGCTTCACTTCAGGTTTACTGGATCCCTCTGACCTTCTTATTGACGATGAATCACAGAAATTGCATCGGAATTAAATTTAAAAGGCACAATGCCAACTTAAGTTCAAAAAAACTAACTCTTCTTACTGTCTATGTTTTGAACCATTCCTGTGACACTAGTTACAGATTCCGATACTTCACTTCAGGTTTACTGTGTCCCTCTGACCTTCTTATTGACGATGAAACACAGAAATTGCATCGAAATTAAATACAAAAGGCACAATGCCAACTTAAGTACAAGAAAACTGACTCTTCTTACTGTCTATATGTTGAACCATTCCTGTGACACTTATTACAGATTCCGATGCATCACTTCAGCTTTACTGTATCCCTCTGACCTTCTTATTGACGATGAAACACAGAAATTGCATCGGAACTAAATACAAAAGGCACAATGCCAACATAAGTACAAGAAAACTGCCTCTTCTTACTGTCTATGTTTGAACCTTTCCTGTGAGACAGGTTTTAGATTCCTATGCTACACTTCAGATTTACTGTATCCCTTGGCCCTTCTTATTGACGACGAAACACAGAAAGTGCATCGGAATTAAATAGAAAAGGCACAATGCCGACTTAAGTACAAGAAAACTGACTCTTCTTACTGTGTATGTTTGAACCATTCCTGTGAAACTAGTTATAGATTCCGATGCTTCACTTCACGTTTGCTGGATCCCTCTGACCGTCTTATTGACGATGAAACACAGAAATTGCATCGGAATTAAATACAACAGGCACAATAACGACTCAAGTACAAGAAGACTGGCTCTTCTTACTGTCTATGTTTTGATCTATCCTGTGAGACCAGTTTTAGATTCCGATGCTTCACTTCAGGTTTACTGTATCCCTCCGACCTTCTTATTGACGATGAAAGACAGAGATTGCATCGGAATCCAAAAAAATGCACAATGCCGACTTAAGTATAAGAAGACTGACTCTTCTTACTGTCTATGTTTTGAACCATTCCTGTGACACTAGTTATAGATTCCGATTGTTCACTGCAGGTTTACTGTATCCCTCTGGCCTTCTTATTGACGATGAAACACAGAAATTGCATCGGAATTAATTACAAAAGGCACAATCCCGACTTAAATACAAGAAAACTGACTCTTCTTACTGTCTATGTTTTGAACCATTCCTGTGACATTAGTTATAGATTCCGATGCTTCACTTCAGGTTTACTGTATCCCTCTGACCTTCTTATTATCGATGAAACACCGAAATTGCATCGGAATGAAATACAAAATGCACAATGCCGACTTAAGTACAAGAAAACTGATTCTTCTTACTGTCTATGTTTTTAACCATTCCTGAGACACTAGTTATAGATTCCAAAGCTCCACTGCAGGTTTACTGTATCCCTTGGACCTTCTTATTGACGACGAAACACAGAAATTGCATCGGAATTAAATAGAAAAGCACAATGCCGACTTAAGTATAAGAAAACTTACTCTTCTTACTGTCTAAGTTTTGAACCATTCCTATGACACTAGTTATTGATTCCGATGCTTCACTTCAGGTTTACTGTATCCCTCTGACCTTCTTATTGACGATGAAACACAGAAATTGCATCGGAATTAAATACATAAGGCACAATGCCGACTTAAGTACAAGGAAACTGACTCTTCTTACTGTCTGTGTTTTGAACCAATCCTGTGACACTAGTTATAGATTCCGAAGCTTCACTTCAGGTTTACTGTATCCCTCTGACCTTCTTATTGACGATGAAACACAGAAATTGCATCGGAATTAAATACAAAAGGCACAATGCCAACTTAAGTACAAGAAAACTGCCTCTTCTTAGTGTCTATGTTTGAACCTTTCCTGTGAGACAGGTTTTAGATTCCTATGCTACACTTCAGGTTTACTGTATCCCTTGGCCCTTCTTACTGACGACGAAACACAGAAAGTGCATCGGAATTAAATAGAAAAGGCACAATGCCGACTTAAGTACAAGAAAACTGACTCTTCTTACTGTGTATGTTTTGAACCATTCCTGTGAAACTATTTATAGATTCCGATGCTTCACTTCACGTTTGCTGGATCCCTCTGACCGTCTTATTGACGATGAAACACAGAAATTGCATCGGAATTAAATACAACAGGCACAATGCCGACTTAAGTACAAGAAGACTGGTTCTTCTTACTGTCTATGTTTTGAACCTTTCCTCTGAGACCAGTTTTAGATTCCGGTGCTTGACTTCAGGTTTACTGTATCCCTCCGGCCTTCTTATTGACGAAGAAAGACAGAGATTGAATCGGAATCCAAAAAAATGCACATTGCCGACTTAAATATAAGAAGACTGACTCTTCTTACTGTCTATGCTTTGAACCATTCCTGTGACACTAGTTATAGATTCCGATGGTTCACTTCAGGTTTACTGTATCCCTCTGGCCTTCTTATTGACGATGAAACACAGAAATTGCATCGGAATTAATTACAAAAGGCACAATGCCGACTTAAATACAAGACAACTGACTATTCTTACTGTCTATGTTTTGAACCATTCCTGTGACATTTGTTAAAGATTCCGATGCTTCACTTCAGGTTTACTGTATCCCTCTGACATTCTTATTATCGCTGAAACACAGAAATTGCATCGGAATTAAATACAAATGGCACAATGCCGACTTAAATACAAGAAAACTGACCCTTCTTACTGTGCATCTTTTGAACCATTCCTGTGACACTTATTATAGATTCCGATGCATCACTTCAGGTTTACTGTATCCCTCTGACCTTCTTATTGACGATGAATTACAAAAATTGCATCGGAATTAAATACAAAAGGCACAATGCCAACTTAAGTACAAGAAATCTGCCTCTTCTTGCTGTCTATGTTTTGAACCTTTCCTCTGAGACCAGTTTTACATTCCGATGCTTGACTTCAGGTTTACTGTATCCCTCCGGCCTTCTTATTGACGATGAAAGACAGAGATTGCATCGGAATCCAAAAAAATGCACAATGCCGACTTAAGTATAAGAAGACTGACTCTTCTTACTGTCTATGTTTTGAACCATTCCTGTGACACTAGTTATAGATTCCGATGGTTCACTTCAGGTTTACTGTATCCCTCTGACCTTCTTATTACCGATGAAACACAGAAATTGCATCGGAATGGAATAGAAAAGGCACAATAACGACTTAAGTACAAGAGAACTGATTCTTCTTACTGTCTATGTTTTTAACCATTCCTGTGACACTAGATATAGATTCCAAAGCTCCACTGCAGGTTTACTGTATCCCTTGGACCTTCTTATTTACGACGAAACACAGAAATTGCATCGGCATTAAATAGAAAAGCACAATGCCGACTTAAGTGTAAGAAAACTGAATCTTCTTACTGTCTATGTTTTGAACCATTCATGTGAGACTAGTTATAGATTCCGGTGCATCACTTCAGGTTTACTGTATCCCTCTGACCTTATTGACGATGAAACACAGAAATTCCATCGCAATCCAAAAAAATGCACAATGCCGACTTAAGTACAAGAAGACTGACTCTTCTTACTGTCTATGATTTGAACCATTCCTGTGACACTAGTTATAGATTCCGATGCTTCACTTCAGGTTTACTGGATCCCTCTGACCTTCTTATTGACGATGACACACAGAAATTGCAACGCAATTAAATACAAAAGGCACAATGCCGCCTTAAGTACAAGAAAACTGACTCTTCTTACACTCTATGTTTTTAACCATTCCTGTGAAACTACTTATAGATTCCGATGCTTCACTTCAGGTTTACTGTATCCCTCTGACCTTCGTATTGACGATGAAACACAGAAATTGCATCGGAATTAAATTTAAAAGGCACAATGCCAACTTAAGTACAAAAAAACTGACTCTTCTTACTGTCTATGTTTTGAACCATTCCTGTGACACTAGTTATAGATTCCGATACTTCACTTCAGGTTTACTGTATCCCTCTGACCTTCTTATTGACGATGAAACACAGAAATTGCATCGAAATTAAATACAAAAGGCACAATGCCGACTTAAGTACAAGAAAACTGACTCTTCTTACTGTCCATATTTTGAACCATTCCTGTGACACTTATTATAGATTCCGATGCATCACTTCAGGTTAACTGTATCCCTCTGACCTTCTTATTGACGATGAAACACAGAAATTGCATCGCAATTAAATACAAAAGGCACAATGCCGACTTAAGTACAAGGAAACTGACTCTTCTTACTGTCTGTGTTTTGAACCATTCCTATGACACTAGTTATAGATTCCGATTGTTCACTGCAGGTTTACTGTATCCCTCTGACCTTCTTATTATCGATGAAACACCGAAATTGCATCGGAATGAAATACAAAATGCACAATGCCGACTTAAGTACAAGAAAACTGATTCTTCTTACTGTCTATGTTTTTAACCATTCCTGTGACACTAGTTATAGATTCCAAAGCTCCACTGCAGGTTTACTGTATCCCTTGGACCTTCTTATTGACGACGAAACACAGAAATTGCATCGGAATTAAATAGAAAAGCACAATGCCGACTTAAGTATAAGAAAACTGACTCTTATTACTGTCTATGTTTTGAACCATTCCTATGACACTAGTTATAGATTCCGATGCTTCACTTCAGGTTTACTGTATCCCTCTGACCTACGTATTGACGATACACACAGAAATTGCATCGGAATTAAGTACAAAAGGCATAATGCCGACTTAAGTACAAGAAAACTGACGCTTCTTACTGTTTATGTTTTGAACCATTCCTGTGACCCTAGTTATAGATTCCGATGCTTCACTTCAGGTTTACTGTATCCCTCTGATCTTCCTATTGACGATGAAACACAGAAATTGCATCGGAATTAAATACAAAAGGCACAATGCCGACTTAAGTACAAGAAAACTGACTCTTCTTACTGTCAATATTTTGAACCATTCCTGTGACACTTATTATAGATTCCGATGCATCACTTCAGGTTTACTGTATCCCTCTGACCTTCTTATTGACGATGAAACACAGAAATTGCATCGGAATTAAATACAAAAGGCACAATGCCGACTTAAGTACAAGGAAACTGACTCTTCTTACTGTCTGTGTTTTGAACCAATCCTGTGACACTAGTTATAGATTCCGATGCTTCACTTCAGGTTTACTGTATCCCTCTGACCTTCTTATTGACGATGAAACACAGAAATTGCATCGGAATTAAATACAAAAGGCACAATGCCAACTTAAGTACAAGAAAACTGCCTCTTCTTACTGTCTATGTTTGAACCTTTCCTGTGAGACAGGTTTTAGATTTCTATGCTACACTTCAGGTTTACTGTATCATTTGGCCCTTCTTACTGACAACGAAACACAGAAAGTGCATCGGAATTAAATAGAAAAGGCACAATGCCGACTTAAGTACAAGAAAACTGACTCTTCTTACTGTGTATGTTTTGAACAATTCCTGTGAAACTATTTATAGATTCCGATGCTTCACTTCACGTTTGCTGGATCCCTCTGACCGTCTTATTGACGATGAAACACAGAAATTGCATCGGAATTATATACAACAGGCACAATGACGACTTAAGTACAAGAAGACTGGTTCTTCTTACTGTCGATGTTTTGAACCTTTCCTGTGAGACCAGTTTTAGATTCCGATGCTTGACCTCAGGTTTACTGTATCCCTCCGGCCTTCTTATTGACGATGAAAGACAGAGATTGCATCGGAATCCAAAAAAATGACCAATGCCGACTTAAAGATAAGAAGACTGACTCTTCTTACTGTCTATGCTTTGAAGCATTCCTGTGACACTAGTTATAGATTCCGATGGTTCACCTCAGGTTTACTGTATCCCTCTGGCCTTCTTATTGACGATGAAACACAGAAATTGCATCGGAATTAATTACAAAAGGCACAATGCCGACTTAAGTACAAGAAATCTGACTCTTCTTACTGTCTATGTTTGAACCTTTCCTGTGAGACAGGTTTTAGATTCCTATGCTACACTTCAGGTTTACTGTATCCCTCTGACCTTCGTATTGACGATGAAACACAGAAATTGCATCTGAATTAAATTTAAAAGGCACAATGCCAACTTAAGTACAAAAAAACTGACTCTTCTTACTATGTTTTGAACCATTCCTGTGACACTAGTTATAGATTCCGATACTTCACTTCAGGTTTACTGTATCCCTCTGACCTTCTTATTGACGATGAAACACAGAAATTGCTTCGCAATTGAATACAAAAGGCACAATGCCGACTTAAGTACAAGGAAACTGACTCTTCTTACTGTCTGTGTTTTGAACCATTCCTGTGACACTAGTTATAGATTCCGATGCTTCACTTCAGGATTACTGTATCCCTCTGCCCTTCTTATTGACGATGAATTACAGAAATTGCATCGGAATTAAATACAAAAGGCACAATGCCAACATAAGTACAAGAAATCTGACTCTTCTTACTGTCTATGTTTGAACCTTTCCTGTGAGACAGGTTTTAGATTCCTATGCTACACTTCAGGTTTACTGTATCCCTTGGCCCTTGTTATTGACGACGAAACACAGAAAGTGCATCGGAATTAAATAGAAAAGGCACAATGCCGACTTAAGTACAAGAAAACTGACTCTTCTTACTGTGTATGATTTGAACCATTGCTGTGAAACTAGTTATAGATTCCGATGCTTCACTTCACGTTTGCTGGATCCCTCTGACCGTCTTATTGACGATGAAACTTAGAAATTGCATCGGAATTAAATACAACAGGCACAATAACGACTCAAGTACAAGAAGACTGGCTCTTCTTACTGTCTATGTTTTGAACCTTTCCTGTGAGACCAGTTTTAGATTCCGATGCTTGACTTCAGGTTTACTGTATCCCTCCGACCTTCTTATTGACGATGAAAGACAGAGATTGCATCGGAATCCAAAAAAATGCACAATGCCGACTTAAGTATAAGAAGACTGACTCTTCTTACTGTCTATGTTTTGAACCATTCCTGTGACACTAGTTATAGATTCCGATGCTTCACTTCATTTTTACTGTATCCCTCTGACCTTCTTATTGACGATGAAACACAGAAATTGCATCAGAATTAATTACAAAAGGCACAATGCCGAATTAAATACAAGAAAACTAACTCTTCTTACTGTCTATGTTTTGAACCATTCCTGTGACATTAGTTATAGATTTCGATGCTTCACTTCAGGTTTACTGTATCCCTCTGACCTTCTTATTATCGATGAAACACAGAAATCTCATCGGAATGAAATAGAAAAGGCACAATGCCGACTTAAGTATAAGAAGACTGACTCTTCTTACTGTCTATGTTTTGAACCATTCCTGTGACAATTGTTATAGATTCCGATGCTTCACTTCAAGTTTACTGTATCCCTCCGACCTTCTTATTGACTATGAAACACAGAAATTGCATCGGAATTAAATACAAAAGGCACAATGCCGACTTAAGTATAAGAAAACTGACTCTTCTTACTGTCTATGTTTTGAACCATTCCTGTGACACTAGTTATAGATTCCGATGCTTCACTTCAGGTTTACTGTATCCCTCTGACCTACGTATTGACGATACACACAGAAATTGCATCGGAATTAAATACAAAAGACATAATGCCGACTTAAGTACAAATAAAACTGACGCTTCTTACTGTTTATGTTTTGAACCATTCCTGTGACCCTAGTTATAGATTCCGATGCTTCACTTCAGGTTTACTGTATCCCTCTGATCTTCTTATTGACGATGAAACACAGATATTGCATCGGAATTAAATACAAAAGGCACAATGCCGACTTAAGTACAAGAAAACTGACCTTTCTTACTGTCTATGTTTTGAACCATTCCTGTGAAACTAGTTATAGATTCCGATGCTTCACTTCAGGTTTACTGTATCCCTCTGACCTTCTTATTGACGATGAAACACAGAAATTGCATTGGAATTAAATACAAAAGGCACAATGCCAACTTAAGTACAAAATGACTGACTCTTCTTACTCTCTATGTTTTGAACCATACCTGTGACACTAGTTATAGATTCCGATGCTTCACTTTAGATTTACTGTATCCCTCCAACCGTCTTATTGACGATGAAACACAGTAATTGCATCGGAATTAAATACAAAAGGCACAATGCCGACTCAAGTACAAGAAGAGTGGCTCTTCTTACTGTCTATGTTTTGAACCATTCCTGTGAGACTACTTATGGATTCCGGTGTATCACTTCAGGTTTACTGTATCCCTCTGACCTTATTGACGATGAAACACAGAAATTGCATCGCAATCCAAAAAAATGCACAATGCCGACTTAAGTACAAGTAGACTGACCTTCTTACTGTCTATGTTTTGAACCATTCCTGTGACAATAGTTATAGTTTCCGATGCTTCACTTCAGGTTTACTGGATCCCTCTGACCTTCTTATTGACGATGACACACAGAAATTGCATCGCAATTAAATACAAAAGGCACAATGCCGACTTTAGTACAAGAAAACTGACTCTTCTTACACTCTATGTTTTTAACAATTCCTGTGACACTAGTTATAGATTCCGATGCTTCACTTCAGGTTTACTGTATCCCTCTGACCTTCTTATTGACGACGAAACACAGAAATTGCATCGGAATTAAATTTAAAAGGCACAATGCCAACTTAAGTACAAAAAAACTGACTCTTCTTACTGTCTATGTTTTGAACCATTCCTGTGACACTAGTTATAGACCTCGATACTTCACTTCAGGTTTACTGTATCCCTCTGACCTTCTTATTGACGATGAAACACAGAAATTGCATCGAAATTAAATACAAAAGGCACAATGCCGACTTAAGTACAAGAAAACTTACTCTTCTTACTATCTATATTTTGAACCTTTCCTGTGACACTTATTATAGATTCCGATGCTTCACTTCAGGTTTACTGTATCCCTCTGACCTTCTTATTGACGATGAAACACAGAAATTGCATCGGAATTAAATACAAAAGGCACAATGCCGACTTAAGTACAAGGAAACTGACTCTTCTTACTGTCTGTGTTTTGAACCATTCCTGTGACACTAGTTATAGATTCCGATGCTTCACTTCAGGTTTACTGTATCCCTCTGACCTTCTTATTGACGATGAATTACAGGAATTGCATCGGAATTAAATACAAAAGGCACAATGCCAACTTAAGTACAAGAAAACTGCTTCTTCTTACTGTCTATGTTTGAACCTTTCCTGTGAGACAGGTTTTAGATTCCTATGCTACACTTCAGGTTTACTGTATCCCTTGGCCCTTCTTATTGACGACGAAACACAGAAAGTGCATCGGAATTAAATAGAAAAGGCACAATGCCGACTTAAGTACAAGAAAACTGACTCTTCTTACTGTGTATGTTTTGAACCATTCCTGTGAAACTAGTTATAGATTCCGATGCTTCACTTCACGTTTGCTGGATCCCTCTGACCGTCTTATTGACGATGAAACACAGAAATTGCATTGGAATTAAATACAACAGGCACAATAACGACTCAAGTACAAGAAGACTGGCTCTTCTTACTGTCTATGTTTTGAACCTTTCCTGTGAGACCAGTTTTAGATTCCGATGCTTGACTGCAGGTTTACTGTATCCCTCCGATCTTCTTATTGACGATGAAAGACAGAGATTGCATCGGAATCCAAAAAAATGCACA
The DNA here is from genome assembly GCF_023864345.2 of Schistocerca serialis cubense. Taxonomy (NCBI): domain Eukaryota; kingdom Metazoa; phylum Arthropoda; class Insecta; order Orthoptera; family Acrididae; genus Schistocerca; species Schistocerca serialis. The sequence continues at coordinate 1,073,448,813 of NC_064640.1, read as the reverse complement.
ATGCCGACTTAAGTATATGAAGACTGACTCTTCTTACTGTCTATATTTTGAACCATTTCTGTGACACTAGTTATAGATTCCGATGGTTCACTTCAGGTTTACTGTATCCCTCTGGCCTTCTTATTGACGATGAAACACAGAAATTGCATCGGAATTAATTACAAAAGGCACAATGAAGACTTAAATACAAGAAAACTGACTCTTCTTACTGTCTATGTTTTGAACCATTCCTGTGACATTACTTATAGATTCCGATGCTTCACTTCAGGTTTACTGTATCCCTCTGACCTTCTTATTATCGATGAAACACAGAAATTGCATCGGAATGAAATAGAAAAGGCACAATGCCGACTTAAGTACAAGAAAACTGATTCTTCTTACTGTCTATGTTTTTTACCATTCCTCAGACACTAGTTATAGATTCCAAAGCTCCACTGCAGGTTTACTGTATCCCTTGGACCTTCTTATTGACGACGAAACACAGAAATTTCATCGGAATTAAATAGAAAAGGCACAATGCCGACTTAAGTATAAGAAAACTGACTCTTCTTACTGTCTATGTTTTGAACCATTCCTGTGACACTAGTTATAGATTCCGATACTTCACTTCAGGTTTACTGTATCCCTCTGTCCTACGTATTGACGATACACACAGAAATTGCTTCGGAATTAAATACAAAAGGCATAATGCCGACTTAAGTACAAATAAAACTGAGGCTTCTTACTGTTTATGTTTTGAACCATTCCTGTGACCCTAGTTATAGGTTCCGATGCTTCACTTCAGGTTTACTGTATCCCTCTGATCTTCTTATTGGCGATGAAACACAGATATTGCATCGGAATTAAATACAAAAGGCACAATGCCGACGTAAGTACAAGAAACTGACTCTTCTTACAGTCTATGCTTTGAACCATTCCTATGACTCTAGTTATAGATTCCGATGCTTCACTTTAATTTTACTGTATCCCTGTGACCTTCTTATTGACGATGAAACACAGAAATTGAATCGGAATTAAATACAAAAGGCACAATGCCAACTCAAGTTCAAGAAGACTGGCTCTTCTTACTGTCTATGTTTTGAACCTTTCCTGTGAGAAATGTTTTAGATTCCGATGCTTCACTTCAGGTTCACTGTATCCCTTGCACCTTCTTATTGACGACGAAACACAGAAAGTGCATCGGAATTAAATAGAAAAGGAACAATGCCGACGTAAGTATTACTGTCTATGTTTTGAACCTTTCCTGTGAGACCAGTTTTAGGTTCCGATGCTTGACTTCAGGTTTACTGTATCCCTCGGACCTCCTTATTGACGATGAAAGACAGAGATTGCATCGGAATCCGAAAAAATGCACAATGCCGACTTAAGTATAAGAAGACTGACTCATCTTACTGTCTATGTTTTGAACCATTCCTGTGACACTAGTTATAGATTCCGATGGTTCACTTCGGGTTTACTGTATCCCTCTGACCTTCTTATTATCGATGATACACAGAAATTGCATCGGAATGAAATACAAAAGGCACAATGCCGACTTAAGTACAAGAAAACTGACCTTTCTTACTGTCTACGTTTTGAACCATTCCTGTGACACTAGTTATAGATTCCGATGCTTCACTTCAGGTTTACTGTATCCCTCTGACCTTCTTATTGACGATGAAACACAGAAATTGCATTGGAATTAAATACAAAAGGCACAATGCCAGCTTAAGTACAAAATGACTGACTCTTCTTACTCTCTATGTTTTGAACCATACCTGTGACACTAGTTATAGATTATGATGCTTCACTTCAGGTTTACTGTATCCCTGTGACCTTATTGACGATGAAACACAGAAATTGCATCGGAATTAAATACAAAAAGCACAATGCAGACTTAAGTACAAGAAAACTGACTCTTCTTACTGTCTATGTTCTGAACCATTCCTGTGACACTAGTTATAGATTCCGATGCTTCACTTCAGGTTTACTGTATCCCTCTGACCTTCTTATTGACGATGAAACACAGAAATTGCATCAAAATACGAACAAAAGGCACAATGCCGACATAAGTACAAGAAGACTGACTCTTCTTACTGCCTATGTTTTGAACCATTCCTATGACACTAGTTATAGATTCCGATGCTTCACTTTAATTTTACTGTATCCCTGTGACCTTCTTATTGACGATGAAACACAGAAATTGCATCGGAATTAAATACAAAAGGCACAATGCCAACTCAAGTTCAAGAAGACTGGCTCTTCTTACTGTCTATGTTTTGAACCTTTCCTGTGAGAAATGTTTTAGATTCCGATGCTTCACTTCAGGTTCACTGTATCCCTTCCCCCTTTTTATTGACGACGAAACACAGAAAGTGCATCGGAATTAAATAGAAAAGGAACAATGCCGACGTAAGTACAAGAAACTGACTCTTCTTACAGTCTATGTTTTGAACCATTTATGTGACACTAATTATAGATTCCGATGCTTCACTTCAGGTTTGCTGTATCCCTCTGACCGTCTGATTGACGATGAAACACAGAAATTGCATCGGAATTAGAAACAAAAGGCTCAATGCCGACTCAAGTTCAAGAAGACTGGCTCTTCTTACTGTCTATGTTTTGAACCTTTCCTGTGAGACCGGTTTTAGATTCCGATGCTTCACTTCATGTTTACTGTATCCCTTGACCCTTCTTATTGACGACGAAACACAGAAATTGCATCGGAATTAAATAGAAAAGGCACAATGCCGGGTTAAGTACTAGATAACTGACTCTTCTTACTGTCTATGCTTTGAACCATTCCTGTGACATTAGTTATAGATTCCGATGCTTCACTTCAGGTTTACTGTATCTCTCTGACCTACTTATTGACGATGAAACACAGAAATTACATCGGAATTAAATACAAAAGGTTTAATGCCGACTTAAGTACCAGTAAACTGACACTTCTTACTGTCTATGATTTGAACCAATTGTGTGACACTAGTTTTAGATTCTGATGCTTCACTTCAGGTTTACTGTAACCCTCTGACCTTCTTATTGACAATGAAACACAGAAATTGCATCCTAGTTAAATACAAAAGGCACAATGCCGACTTAAGTACAAGACGACTGACTCTTCTTACTGTCTATGATTTGAACCATTCCGGTGACACTAGTTATAGATTCCGATGCTTCACTTCAGGTTCACCGTATCCCTCTGACCTTCTTATTGACGATGAAACACAGAAATTGCAACGGAATTAAATAAAAAAGGCACAATGCCGACTTAAGTACAAGAAAATTGACTCATCTTATTGTCTATTATTTGTACCATTCCTGTGACACTAGTTATAGATTCCGATGCCTCACTTCAGGTTTACTGTATCCCACTGACCTTCTTATTGACGATGAAACACAGAAATTACATCGGAATGAAACACAAAACGCACAATGCCGACTTAATAACAAGTAAACTGACCCTTCTTACTGTTTATGTTTTGAACCATTCCTGTGACACTAGTTATAGATTCCGATGCTTCACTACACGTTTACTGTATCCCTCTGACCTACTTATTGACGGTGAAACACAGAAATTGCATCGGAATTAAATACAAAATGCACAATGCCAATTTAAGTACAAATAAACTGACTCTACTTACTGTCTATGTTTGAACTATTCCTGTGACACTAGTTATAGATTCCGATGCTTCACTTCAGCTTTACTGTATCCCTCTGACCGTCTTATTGACGATGAAACACAGAAATTGCATCGGAATTAAATACAAAAGGCACAATGCCGACATAAGTACAAGAAAACTGACTCTTCTTACTGTCTATTTTTTGAACCATTCCTGTGACACAAGTTATAGATTCCGATGCTTCACTTCAGGTTTACTGTATCACTCTGACCTTCTTATTGACGATGAAACACCGAAATTTCATCGGCATTAAATACAAAAGGCACAATGCCGACTTAAGTACAAGAAAACTGACTCTTCTTACTGTCTATGTTTTGAACCATTCCTGTGACACTAGTTATAGATTCCGATGCTTCACTTCAGGTTTGCTGTATCCCTCTGACCTTCTTATTGACGATGAAACACAGAAATTGTATCGAAATTAAATACAATAAGCACAATGCCGACTTAAGTACAAGTAAACTGACTCTTCTCACTGTCTATGCTTTTAACCATTCCTGTGACACTAGTTATAGCTTCCGATGCTTCACTTCAGGTTTACTGTATCCCTCTGACCTTCTTATTGACGATGAAACACAGAAATTGCATCGGAATTAAATTTAAAAGTCACAATGCGAACTTAAGTACAAAAAAACTGACTCTTCTTACTGTCTATGTTTTGAACCATTCCTGTGACACTAGTTATAGATTCCGATACTTCACTTCAGGTTTACTGTATCCATCTGACATTCTTATTGACGATGAATCACAGAAATTGCATCGAAATTAAATACAAAAGGCACAATGCCGACTTAAGTACAAGAAAACTGACTCTTCTTACTGTGTATCTTTTGAACCATTCCTGCGAAACTAGTTATGGATTCCGATGCTTCACTTCACGTTTGCTGGATACCTATGACCGTCTTATTGACGATGAAACTCAGAAATTGCATCGGAATTAAATACAAAAGGCACAATGCCGACTCAAGTACAAGAAGAGTGGCTCTCCTTACTGTCTATGTTTTGAACCATTCCTGTGAGACTAGTTATAGATTCCGGTGCATCACTTCAGGTTTACTGTATCCCTATGACCTTATTGACGATGAAACACAGAAATTGCATCGCAATCCAAAGAAATGCACAATGCCGAATTAAGTACAAGAAGACTGACCCTTCTTACTGTCTATGTTTTGAACCATTCCTGTGACACTAGTTATAGTTTCCGATGCTTCACTTCAGGTTTACTGGATCCCTCTGACCTTCTTATTGACGATGACACACAGAAATTGAATCGCAATTAAATACAAAAGGCACAATGCCGACTTAAGTACAAGAAAACTGACTCTTCTTACACTCTATGTTTTAACCATTCCTGTGACACTAGTTATAGATTCCGATGCTTCGCTTCAGGGTTACTGTATCCCTCTGACCTTCTTATTGACGATGAAACACAAAAATTGCATCGGAATTAAATTTAAAAGGCACAATGCCAACTTAAGTACAAAAAAACTGACTGTTCTTACTGTCTATGTTTTGAACCATTCCTGTGACACTAGTTATAGATTCCGATACTTCACTTCAGGTTTACTGTATCCCTCTGACCTTCTTATTGACGATGAAACACAGAAATTGCATCGAAATTAAATACAAAAGGCACAATGCCGACTTAAGTACAAGAAAACTTACTTTTCTTACTGTCTATATTTTGAACCATTCCTGTGACACTTATTATAGATTCCGATGCTTCACTTCAGGTTTACTGTATCCCTCTGGCCTTCTTATTGACGATGAAACACAGAAATTGCATCGGAATTAAATACAAAAGGCACAATGCCAACTTAAGTACAAGAAAACTGCCTCTTCTTACTGTCTATGTTTGAACCTTTCCTGTGAGACAGGTTTTAGATTCCTATGCTACACTTCAGGTTTACTGTATCCCTTGGCCCTTCTTATTGACGACGAAACACAGAAAGTGCATCGGAATTAAATAGAAAAAGCACAATGCCGACTTAAGTACAAGAAAACTGACTCTTCTTACTGTGTATGTTTTGAACCATTCCTGTGAAACTAGTTATAGATTCCGATGCTTCACTTCACGTTTGCTGGATCCCTCTGACCGTCTTATTGACGATGAAACACAGAAATTGCATCGGAATTAAATACAACAGGCACAATAACGACTCAAGTACAAGAAGACTGGCTCTTCTCACTGTCTATGATTTGAACCTTTCCTGTGAGACCAGTTTTAGATTCCGATGCTTGACTTCAGGTTTACTGTATCCCTCCGACCTTCTTATTGACGATGAAAGAGAGAGATTGCATCGGAATCCAAAAAAATGCACAATGCCGACTTAAGTATAAGAAGACTGACTCTTCTTACTGTCTATGTTTTGAACCATTCCTGTGACACTAGTTATAGATTCCGATTGTTCACTGCAAGTTTACTGTATCCCTCTGGCCTTCTTATTGACGATGAAACACAGAAATTGCATCGGAATTAATTACAAAAGGCACAATCCCGACTTAAATACAAGAAAACTGACTCTTCTTACTGTCTATGTTTTGTACCATTCCTGTGACAATAGTTATAGATTCCGATGCTTCACTTCAGGTTTACTGTATCCCTCTGACCTTCTTATTATCGATGAAACACCAAAATTGCATCGGAATGAAATACAAAATGCACAATGCCGACTTAAGTACAAGAAAACTGATTCTTCTTACTGTCTATGTTTTTAACCATTCCTGTGACACTAGTTATAGATTCCAAAGCTCCACTGCAGGTTTACTGTATCCCTTGGACCATCTTATTGACGACGAAACACAGAAATTGCATCGGAATTAAATAGAAAAGCACAATGCCGACTTAAGTATAAGAAAACTGACTCTTCTTACTGTCTATGTTTTGAACCATTCCTATGACACTAGTTATAGATTCCGATGCTTCACTTCAGCTTTACTGTATCCCTCTGACCTACGTATTGACGATACACACAGAAATTGCATCGGAATTAAATACAAAAGTCATAATGCCGACTTAAGTACAAGAAAACTGACGCTTCTTACTGTTTATGTTTTGAACCATTCCTGTGACCCTAGTTATAGATTCCGATGCTTCACTTCAGGTTTACTGTATCCCTCTGACCTTCTTATTGACGATGAAACACAGAAATTGCATCGGAATTAAATACAAAAGGCACAATGCCAACTTAAGTACAAGAAAACTGCCTCTTCTTACTGTCTATGTTTGAACCTTTCCTGTGAGACAGGTTTTAGATTCCTATGCTACACTTCAGGTTTACTGTATCATTTGGCCCTTCTTACTGACGACGAAACACAGAAAGTGCATCGGAATTAAATAGAAAAGGCACAATGCCGACTTAAGTACAAGAAAACTGACTCTTCTTACTGTGTATGTTTTGAACCATTCCTGTGAAACTATTTATAGATTCCGATGCTTCACTTCACGTTTGCTGGATCCCTCTGACCGTCTTATTGACGATGAAACACAGAAATTGCATCGGAATTATATACAACAGGCACAATGCCGACTTAAGTACAAGAAGACTGGTTCTTCTTACTGTCTATGCTTTGAACCATTCCTGTGACACTAGTTATAGATTCCGTTGTTTCACTTCAGGTTTACTGTATCCCTCTGGCCTTCTTATTGACGATGAAACACAGAAATTGCATCGGAATTAATTACAAAAGACACAAAGCCGACTTAAATACAAGAAAACTGACTATTCTTACTGTCTATGTTTTGAACCATTCCTGTGACATTAGTTATAGATTCCGATGCTTCACTTCAGGTTTACTGTATCCCTCTGACCTTCTTATTATCGCTGAAACACAGAAATTGCATCGGAATGAAATAGAAAAGGCACAATGCCGAATTAAGTACAAGAAAACTGATTCTTCTTACTGTCTATGTTTTTAACCATTCCTGTGACACTAGTTATAGATTCCAAAGCTCCACTGCAGGTTTACTGTATCCCTTGGACCTTCTTATTGACGACGAAACACAGAAATTGCATCGGAATTAAATAGAAAAGCACAATGCCGACTTAAGTATAAGAAAACTGACTCTTCTTACTGTCTATGTTTTGAACCATTCCTGTGAGACTAGTTATAGATTCCGGTGCCTCACTGCAGGTTTACTGTATCCCTCTGACTTTATTGACGATGAAACACAGAAATTGCATCGCAATCCAAAAAAATGCACAATGCCGACTTAAGTACAAGAAGACTGACTCTTCTTACTGTCTATGTTTTGAACCATTCCTGTGACACTAGTTATAGATTCCGATGCATCACTTCAGGTTTACTGGATCCCTCTGACCTTCTTATTGACGATGACACACAGAAATTGCATCGCAATTAAATACAAAAGGCACAATGCCGACTTAAGTACAAGAAAACTGACTCTTCTTACACTCTATGGTTTTAACCATTCCTGTGACACTAGTTATAGATTCCGATGCTTCACTTCAGGTTTACTGTATCCCTCTGACCTTCGTATTGACGATGAGACACAGAAATTGCATCGGAATTAAATTTAAAAGGCACAATGCCAACTTAAGTACAAAAAAACTGACTCTTCTTACTATGTTTTGTACCATTCCTGTGACACTAGTTATAGATTCCGATACTTCACTTCAGGTTTACTGTATCCCTCTGACCTTCTTATTGACGATGAAACACAGAAATTGCATCGAAATTAAATACAAAAGGCACAATGCCGACTTAAGTACAAGAAAACTGACTCTTCTTACTGTCCATATTTTGAACCATTCCTGTGACACTTATTACAGATTCCGATGCATCACTTCAGGTTTACTGTATCCCTCTGACCTTCTTATTGACGATGAATTACAGAAATTGCATCGGAATTAAATACAAAAGGCACAATGCTGACTTAAGTACAAGGAAACTGACGCTTCTTACTGTCTGTGTTTTGAACCATTCCTGTGACACTAGTTATAGATTCCGATGCTTCACTTTAGGATCACTGTATCCCTCTGACCTTCTTATTGACGATGAATTACAGAAATTGCATCGGAATTAAATACAAAAGGCACAATGCCATCATAAGTATAAGATATCTGACTCTTCTTACTGTCTATGTTTGAACCTTTCCTGTGAGACAGGTTTTAGATTCCTATGCTACACTTCAGGTTTACTGTATCCCTTGGCCCTTGTTATTGACGACGAAACACAGAAAGTGCATCGGAATTAAATAGAAAAGGCACAATGCCGACTTAAGTACAAGAAAACTGACTCTTCTTACTGTGTATGATTTGAACCATTGCTGTGAAACTAGTTATAGATTCCGATGCTTCACTTCACGTTTGCTGGATCCCTCTGACCGTCTTATTGACGATGAAACATAGAAATTGCATCGGAATTAAATACAACAGGCACAATAACGACTCAAGTACAAGAAGACTGGCTCTTCTTACTGTCTATGTTTTGAACCTTTCCTGTAAGACCAGTTTTAGATTCCGATGCTTGACTTCAGGTTTACTGTATCCCTCCGACCTTCTTATTGACGATGAAAGACAGAGATTGCATCGGAATCCAAAAAAATGCACAATGCCGACTTAAGTATAAGAAGACTGACACTTCTTACTGTCTATGTTTTGAACCATTCCTGTGACACTAGTTATAGATTCCGATGCTTCACTTCAGGTTTACTGTATCCCTCTGACCTTCTTATTGACGATGAAACACAGAAATTGCATCAGAATTAATTACAAAAGGCACAATGCCGACTTAAATACAAGAAAACTAACTCTTCTTACTGTCTATGTTTTGAACCATTCCTGTGACATTAGTTATAGATTCCGATGCTTCACTTCAGGTTTACTGTATCCCTCTGACCTTCTTATTATCGATGAAACACAGAAATTGCATCGGAATGAAATAGAAAAGGCACAATGCCGACTTAAGCACAAGGAAACTGACTCTTCTTACAGTCTATGTTTTGGACCATTCCTGTGACAATTGTTATAGATTCCGATGCTTCACTTCAGGTTTACTGTATCCCTCCGACCTTCTTATTGACTATGAAACACAGAAATTGCATCGGAATTAAATACAAAAGGCACAATGCCGACTTAAGTATAAGAAAACTGACTCTTCTTACTGTCTATGATTTGAACCATTCCTGAGACACTAGTTATAGATTCCGATGCTTCACTTCAGGTTTACTGTATCCCTCTGACCTTCGTATTGACGATGAAACACAGAAATTGCATCGGAATTAAATACAAAAGACATAATGCCGACTTAAGTACAAATAAAACTGACGCTTCTTACTGTTTATGTTTTGAACCATTCCTGTAACCCTAGTTATAGATTCCGATGCTTCACTTCAGGTTTACTGTATCCCTCTGATCTTCTTATTGACGATGAAACACAGATATTGCATCGGAATTAAATACAAAAGGCACAATGCCGACTTAAGTACAAGAAAACTGACCTTTCTTACTGTCTATGTTTTGAACCATTCCTGTGACACTAGTTATAGATTCCGATGCTTCACTTCAGGTTTACTGTATCCCTCTGACCTTCTTATTGACGATGAAACACAGAAATTGCATTGGAATTAAATATAAAAGGCACAATGCCAACTTAAGTACAAAATGACTGACTCTTCTTACTCTCTATGTTTTGAACCATACCTGTGACACTAGTTATAGATTCCGATGCTTCACTTTAGCTTTACTGTATCCCTCCAACCGTCTTATTGACGATGAAACACAGAAATTGCATCGGAATTAAATACAAAAGGCACAATGCCGACTCAAGTACAAGAAGAGTGGCTCTTCTTACTGTCTATGTTTTGAACCATTCCTGTGAGACTAGTTATGGATTCCGGTGTATCACTTCAGGTTTACTGTATCCCTCTGACCTTATTGACGATGAAACACAGAAATTGCATCGCAATCCAAAAAAATGCACAATGCCGACTTAAGTACAAGAAGACTGACCTTCTTACTGTCTATGTTTTGAACCTTTCCTGTGACACTAGTTATAGTTTCCGATGCTTCACTTCAGGTTTACTGGATCCCTCTGACCTTCTTATTGACGATGAAACACAGAAATTGCATCGGAATTAAATTTAAAGGCCCAATGCCAACATAAGTACAAAAAAACTGACTCTTCTTACTGTCTATGTTTTGAACCATTCCTGTGACACTAGTTATAGACCTCGATACTTCACTTCAGGTTTACTGTATCCCTCTGACCTTCTTATTTACGATGAAACACAGAAATTGCATCGAAATTAAATACAAAAGGCACAATGCCGACTTAAGTACGAGTAAACTTACTCTTCTTACTGTCTATATTTTGAACCGTTCCTGTGACACTTATTATAGATTCCGAAGCTTCACTTCAGGTTTACTGTATCCCTCTGACCTTCTTATTGACGATGAAACACAGAAATTGCATCGCAATTAAATACAAAAGGCACAATGCCGACATAAGTACAAGGAAACTGACTCTTCTTACTGTCTGTGTTTTGAACCATTCCTGTGACACTAGTTATAGATTCCGATGCTTCACTTCAGGTTTACTGTATCCCTCTGACCTTCTTATTGACGATGAATTACAGAAATTGCATCGGATTTAAATACAAAAGGCACAATGCCAACTTAAATACAAGAAAACTGCCTCTTCTTACTGTCTATGTTTGAACCTTTCCTGTGAGACAGGTTTTAGATTCCTATGCTACACTTCAGGTTTACTGTATCCCTTGGCCCTTCTTATTGACGACGAAACACAGAAAGTGCATCGGAATTAAATAGAAAAGGCACAATGCCGACTTAAGTACAAGAAAACTGACTCTTCTTACTGTGTATGTTTTGAACCATTCCTGTGAAACTAGTTATAGATTCCGATGCTTCACCTCACGTTTGCTGGATCCCTCTGACCGTCTTATTGACGATGAAACACAGAAATTGCATCGGAATTAAATACAACAGGCACAATAACGACTCAAGTACAAGAAGACTGGCTCTTCTTACTGTCTATGTTTTTGAACCTTTCCTGTGAGACCAGTTTTAGATTCCGATGCTTGACTTCAGGTTTACTGTATCCCTCCGACCTTCTTATTGACGATGAAAGACAGAGATTGCATCGGAATCCAAAAAAATGCACAATGCCGACTTAAGTATAAGAAGACTGACTCTTCTTACTGTCTATGTTTTGAACCATTTCTGTGACACTAGTTATAGATTCCGATGGTTCACTTCAGGTTTGCTGTATCCCTCTGGCCTTCTTATTGACGATGAAACACAGAAATTGCATCGGATATAATTACAAAAGGCACAATGAATACTTAAATACAAGAAAACTGACTCTTCTTACTGTCTATGTTTTGAACCATTCCTGTGACATTACTTATAGATTCCGATGCTTCACTTCAGGTTTACTGTATCCCTCTGACCTTCTTATTATCGATGAAACACAGAAATTGCATCGGAATGAAATAGAAAATGCACAATGCCGACTTAAGTACAAGAAAACTGATTCTTCTTACTGTCTATGTTTTTAACCATTCCTGTGACACTAGTTATAGATTCCAAAGCTCCACTGCAGGTTTACTGTATCCCTTGGACCTTCTTATTGACGACGAAACACAGAAATTTCAACGGAATTAAATAGAAAAGCACAATGCCGACTTAAGTATAAGAAAACTGACTCTTCTTACTGTCTATGTTTTGAACCATTCCTGTGACACTAGTTATAGATTCCGATGCTTCACTTCAGGTTTACTGTATCCCTCTGATCTTCTTATTGACGATGAAACACAGATATTGCATCGGAATTAAATACAAAAGGCACAATGCCGACTTAAGTACAAGAAAACTGACCTTTCTTACTGTCTACGTTTTGAACCATTCCTGTGACACTAGTTATAGATTCCGATGCTTCACTTCAGGTTTACTGTATCCCTCTGACCTTCTTATTGACGATGATACACAGAAATTGCATTGGAATTAAATACAAAAGGCACAATGCCAACTTAAGTACAAAATGACTGACTCTTCTTACTCTCTATGTTTTGAACCATACCTGTGAACCTAGTTATAGATTCCGATGCTTCACTTTAGGTTTACTGTATCCCTCCGACCGTCTTATTGACGATGAAACACAGAAATTGCATTGGAATTAAATACAAAATGCACAATGCCGACTCAAGTACAAGAAGAGTGGCTCTTCTTACTGTCTATGTTTTGAACCATTCCTGTGATACTAGTTATGGATTCCGATGCTTCACTTCAAGTTTACTGTATCCCCCTGACCTTCTTATTGACGATGAAACACAGAAATTGCATCGGAATTAAATACAAAAGGCGCAATGCCGACATAAGTACAAGAAAACTGACTCTTCTTACTGTCTATGTTTTGAACCATTCCTGTGACACTAGTTATAGATTCCGATGCTTCACTTCAGTTTTACTGTATCCCTCTGACCTTCTTATTGACGATGAAACACAGAAATTGCATCGGAATTAAATACAAAAGGCACAATGCCGACTTAAGTACAAGAAAACTGACGCTTCTTACTGTTTTGTTTTGAACCACTCCTGTGACACTAGTTATAGATTATGGTGCTTCACTTCAGGTTTACTGTATCACTGTGACCTTATTGATGATGAAACACAGAAATTGCATCGGAATGAAATACAAAAGCCACAATGCCGACTTAAGTACAAGAAAACTGACTCTTCTTACTGTCTATGTTCTGAACCATTCCTGTAACACTAGTTATAGATTCCGATGCTTCACTTCAGGTTTACTGTATCCCTCTGACCTTCTTATTGACGATGAAACACAGAAATTGCATCAAAATACGAACAAAAGGCACAATGCCAACATTAGTACAAGAAGACTGACTCTTCTTACTGCCTATGTTTTGAACCATTCCTATGACACTAGTTATAGATTCCGATGCTTTACTTTAATTTTATTGTATCCCTGTGACCTTCTTATTGATGATGAAACACAGAAAGTGCATCGGAATTAAATAGAAAAGGAACAATGCCGACGTAAGTACAAGAAACTGACTCTTCTTACAGTCTATCTTTTGAACCAATTATGTGACACTAATTATAGATTCCGATGCTTCACTTCAGGTTTGCTGTATCCCTCTGACCGTCTGATTGACGATGAAACACAGAAATTGCATCGGAATTAGAAACAAAAGGCTTTATGCCGACTCAAGTTCAAGAAGACTGGCTCTTCTTACTGTCTATGTTTTGAACCTTTCCTGTGAGACCGGTTTTAGATTCCGATGCTTCACTTCATGTTTACTGTATCCCTTGACCCTTCTTATTGACGACGAAACACAGAAATTGCATCGGAATTAAATAGAAAAGGCACAATGCCGGGTTAAGTACAAGATAACTGACTCTTCTTACTGTCTATGCTTTGAACCATTCCTGTGACATTAGTTATAGATTCCGATGCTTCACTTCAGGTTTACTGTATCTCTCTGACCGACTTATTGACGATGAAACACAGAAATTACATCGGAATTAAATACTAAAGGCTTAATGCCGACTTAAGTACCAGTAAACTGACACTTCTTACTGTCTATGATTTGAACCAATTGTGTGACACTAGTTATAGATTCTGATGCTTCACTTCAGGTTTCCTGTAACCCTCTGACCTTCTTATTGACAATGAAACACAGAAATTGCATCGTAATTAAATACAAAAGGCACAATGCCGACTTAAGTACAAGAAGACTGACTCTTCTTACTGTCTATGATTTGAACCATTCCGGTGACACTAGTTATAGATTCCGATGCCTCACTTCAGGTTTACTGTATCCCACTGACCTTCTTATTGACGATGAAACACAGAAATTACATCGGAATGAAACACAAAACGCACAATACCGACTTAATAACAAGTAAACTGACTCTTCTTACTGTTTATGTTTTGAACCATTCCTGTGACACTAGTTATAGATTCCGATGCTTCACTACACGTTTACTGAATCCCTCTGACCTTCTTATTGACGATGAAACACAGAAATTGCATCGAAATTAAATACAATAGGCACAAAGCAGACTTAAGTACAAGTAAACTGACTCTTCTCACTGTCTATGTTTTAAACCATTCCTGTGACACTAGTTATAGATTCCAATGCTTCACTTCAGTTTTACTGTATCCCTCTGACCTTCTTATTGACGAAGAAACACAGAAATTGCATCGGAATTAAATACAAAAGGCACAATGCCGACTTAAGTACAAGAAAACTGACGCTTCTTACTGTTTTGTTTTGAACCACTCCTGTGACACTAGTTATAGATTATGATGCTTCACTTCAGGATTACTGTATCCCTGTGACCTTATTGACGATGAAACACAGAAATTGCATCGGAATTAAATACAAAAGGCACAATGCCGTCTTAAGTACAAGAAAACTGACTCTTCTTACTGTCTATGTTCTGAACCATTCCTTTGACACTAGTTATAGATTCCGATGCTTCCCTTCAGGTTTACTGTATCCCTCTGACCTTCTTATTGACGATGAAACACAGAAATTGCATCAAAATACGAACAAAAGGCACAATGCCGACATAAGTACAAGAAGACTGACTCTTCTTACTGCCTATGTTTGGAACCATTCCTATGACACTAGTTATAGATTCCGATGCTTCACTTTAATTTTACTGTATCCCTGTGACCTTCTTATTGACGATGAAACACAGAAATTGCATCGGAATTAAATACAAAAGGCACAATGCCAACTCAAGTTCAAGAAGACTGGCTCTTCTTATTGTCTATGTTTTGAACCTTTCCTGTGAGACCGGTTTTAGATTCCGATGCTTCACTTCATGTTTACTGTATCCCTTGACCCTTCTTATTGACGACGAAACACAGAAATTGCATCGGAATTAAATAGAAAAGGCACAATGCCGGGTTAAGTACTAGATAACTGACTCTTCTTACTGTCTATGCCTTGAACCATTCCTGTGATATTAGTTATAGATTCCGATGCTTCACTTCAGGTTTACTGTATCTCTCTGACCTACTTATTGACGATGAAACACAGAAATTACATCGGAATTAAATACAAAAGGCTTAATGCCGACTTAAGTACCAGTAAACTGACACTTCTTACTGTCTATGATTTGAACCAATTGTGTGACACTAGTTATAGATTCTGATGCTTCACTTCAGGTTTACTGTAACCCTCTGACCTTCTTATTGACAATGAAACACAGAAATTGCATCCTAATTAAATAGAAAAGGCACAATGCCGACTTAAGGGGATACGGAATCACCTATCCCCGCAATGTTAATATATGCCTACTATAGGGAATATTTTCTCACAAACTACTGGAGACAGAGAGGTAAAAATTTTACTGTATGTGCATTCATATGTTATAACAATACTGAAACAACAGTTTATTGTCAAAGTATTTTCTTACAGAGATATTGTACATTTATTTTTAAGTAAATTTTTTCCATCGCTTTTTACTAGACTATCACCCCTAAGTCTTTTGTAAATCAAGTAATTAAAAAATCGTTGTTTCAGTATGTAATAGGGACCTATGTCACTACGTCATAAAAATTTCAGACTTCTAGGTTGACCAGTACCTGAGATAATGTTCCGAGATGAAGTAAAAAGTAAACTTACAGGAAACGGAGAAAGAAGATTAAAACATTCCTGATCCGTAGCTAATACCCCCTTCACAGTCTTCATAATCATCTTCAAGTCTTCTTTTGGCACCCCTCTGCACCTGTCTTGCTTTTTTCACTAATGTCTTGATTATATTATCAGCATGCCTTAGTCTGTGCTGATCTAAAAAGAACATAGCACGTACCGTACGGGAACCAACACACATACCCAACTTTTGAAGGACCTGGCATTTAGTTATATTTCCAAGATTGAAGGTTGCCACAGCATCATACACACCAAAATGTAGTGTATTAATTCCGACAAACACTGTTTTTGGGAGACGATGCCATATCACACTATTCACGCACTCGTTGGGGTTCTGCGTTTTTCCGTGAAGACATTTCATCAGAAGACTTCTGTCAGCCAGATCTCTGAAAATGGGCTTTATTTCTGCCATGATGGCTGATGGTAGACTGTGGTGGTGAATGTATTTCTCTCCTGTTGTTAGTCCCCTATTGTATTTACACCAGCTGTTTTCACCTTTGGGGCACAAACCATGTTGTGGATGCTCATCCGTGGATGCGGTGTGGAAATATAAAGCCCATATAGCTCTCCTCATTTCTTCAAGATTGCCTGTATTTTACCTGATTGCAAGGCCATAGCAGTTCTGAATGTGGTCTATTATGGAATCAGTCAATCTTCCTCTGCCATCCAAGGTTTTCCCATCATCTAGTTTTTTCCCTTTCATAACTGATTTTAACCTTCTCAGCCTGGCACCCATTCTCTTCTGCACATGTCCTATACATTCAAGTTTGCTTATATTTACACTGTTCCTATATGGTTTGCTTTCCAAAACTTCTTTGAATGCTTTAGAGTCACCATCTCCCAGATATTTGACATAGCGAACATTATACCACTGTGAAGAGCGATGAAAAATTTTCTTCACCCCAGCAACCTCCATGCCACCACTACTACCATAATAATTAGCAATACAGTCATCACTGTGTTCATTTTTCAGCCTGCCTGTGCACCTACAGTATTTAGACATTATTGCAACATCAATAACCTTGCCAGTATCAACACTAGTTGCTGTTACAACACCATTGTTGGAGGTGTGGCCCCTTTTCTGCCACGTGCCATCAAACGCCACTGTGAGGTCACGACTGCCGTCATTTTCTTCCACTGCTTCTTCCACAGCAACCTGCATTGACTTCTGTGCTACATCTTCAACTGCAGATCCTAGTACATAATTGTAAGCTTCAAACTTTGAAGGTGCACTTGGAAGATTTAGAACACCACATAGCATATCACCAGCTGCTTTGCCCTTATCAATTGCTCGCAATCCATAAACTAACCTAATATTTACACTATAAAGTTCAGTTTTCTTGTATCCATTATTTACAGTTACTGAAACCGAACTTGGAAACTTACAGCTGTATTTACAAACACTGCATATTAAATTAAACTGGGCAGCCAGGCCAACATGGGATTCTACTTTCAGAGAAACATTTCCATGACATTTTTTGCAGCACAAACTGTTTTCAAGAGCTTCACACAATATATTCGTATCAATGAGTTCAAAAACTTCATTCCCTCTATCAAGTAAATTATATTTCTCTTCCAAATCTCTTAGTTTTTTATGAGAAGCACTGTTTTCATTTGGTGTAAGTTAGTTCGGCAAATCAGTAATAAGTGGATTCACATTTTCCAACAGTGATGATGATGAACTGCTTTGCTTTGCTAATGAATCAGTATTTCTTTTCTTTTGCCAGTTCACACGCTTTTTAAATACTTTTGCTTTAGCCCTAGGCATTTTCACTGCAAAAATGAAGCACTAAATACGAAATAACTCAACAACAACTACTTTCTTATATCACACTGTTTACAAAACAGTCCCGCCACAAAGTCAAAGAGTAACTTGAGGAAACCAGATAGAAACATTTTCGGGTAACTAGTGTATAAATAGTCGCTGGAAACCGGGATATTTGAATTCATGTCACTTTAAAGGTACTGCCAAAAAGTTCATGGACAGCCACTAGAGACGTGTATAACTAAAGCGCAATACCCGATCTCACAAATATATAAAAATAAAATAGTTATAATTGTAGTAGAGCTATGTATGATACGTCATTTTAAAGAGGAAACATGGCAGAATATGATACGCCAATAAAAAAAAATTCGATTTTTTAACCCAAAATCCGATTCCGTATCCCCTTAATTCTGATGCTTCACTTCAGGTTTACTGTATCCCTTGGACCTTCTTATTGACGACGAAGCACAGAAATTGCATCGGAATTAAAAATAAAAGGAACAATGCCGACTTAAGTACAAGAAAAAAGACTCTTCTTAATATCTATGCTTTGAAACATTCCTGTGACACTAGTTATAGATTCCGATGCTTCACTTCAGGTTTACTGTATCCAGAAGACCTTCTTATTGGCGATGAAACACAGAAATTCCATTGGAATTAAATACAAAAGGCACAATGCCGACTTAAGTACAAGAAGACTGACTCTTCTTGCTGTCTATGCTTTCATACATTCCTGTGACACTAGTTATAGATTCCGATGCTTCACTTCAGTTTTACTGTATCCCTCTGACCTTCTAATTGACGATGAAACACAGAAATTGCATCGGAATTAAATACAAAATGCACAATGACGACTCAAGTACAAGAAGACTGGCTCTTCTTCCTGTCTATGTTTTACACCATTCCTGTGACACTAGTTATGGATTCCGATACTTCTCTGCAGGTTTACTGTTTCCAGCTGACCTTATTGACGATGAAACACAGAAATTGCATCGGAATTAAATACAAAAGGCACAATGCCGACTTAAGTACAAGAAGACTGACTCTTCTTACTGTCTATGCTTTCATACATTCCTGTGACACTAGTTATAGATTCCGATGCTTCACTTCAGTTTTACTGTATCCCTCTGACCGTAATATTGACGATGGAACACAGAAATTGCATTTGAATTATATACAAAAGGCCAAATTCCAACTCAAGTACAAGTAGTCTGGCTCTTCTTACTCTCTACGTTTTGAAACTTTCCTGTGAGACCGGTTTTAGATTCCGATGCTTCACTTCAGGTTTACTGTATCCCTCTCACCTTCTTACTGAAGATGAAGCACAGATATTGCATCGGAATTAAATACAAAAGGCACAATACCGTGTTAAGTACAAGAAGACTGACTCATCTTACTGTCTATGTTTTGAACCATTCCTGTGACACTAGTTTTAGTTTCCGATGCTTCACTTCAGGTTTACTGTATCCCAACGATCGTCGTACTGACGATGAAACACAGAAATTGCATCAGAATTAAATACAAAAGGCACAATGCCGACTTAAGTACAAGAAGACTGACTCTTCTTACTCTCTATGTTTTGAACCATTCCTGTGACACTAGTTATAGATTCCGATGTTTCACTTCAGGTTTACTGTATCCCTCTGACCGTCGTACTGACGATGAAACATAGTAATTGCATCGGAATTAAATAGAAAAGGCATAATGCCGACTTAAGTACAAGAAGACTGACTCTTCTTACTATGTTTGAACATTTCCTGTGAGACCAGTATTAGATTCCGATGCTTCACTATATGTTTACTGTATCCCATGGACCTTCTTGTTGACAATGAAACACAGAAATTGCATCGTAATTAAATACAAAAGGCATCATGCCGACTGAAGTACAAGAGGACTGACTCTTCATACTGACTATGTTTTGAACCATTCCTGTGACACTAGTTATAGAATCCGATGCTTCACTCCAGTTTTACTGTATCCCTCTCACCTTCTTACTGAAAATGAAACACAGAAATTGCATCGGAATTAAATACAAAAGGCACAATGCCGACTTAAGTAACAGAAGACTGACTCGTCCTACTGTCTATGTTTTGAACCATTCCTGTGACACTAGTTATAGATTCCGATGCTTCACTTCAGGTTTACTGTATCCCTCTGACCTTCTTATTGACGATCAAACACAGAAATTTCATCGGAATTAAATACAAAAGGCACAATGAAGACTCAAGTACAAGAAGACTGGCTCTTCTTACTTCCTATGTTTCGAACCATTCCTGTGACACTAGTTATAGATTCCGATGCTTCACTTCAGGTTTACTGTATCCAGCCGACCTTCTTATTGACGATGAAACACATAAATTGCATCGGAATTATATACAAAAGGCACAATGCCGACTTAAGTACAAGAAGACTGACTCTTCTTACTGTCTATGTTTTGAACCATTCCTGTGACACTACTTAGATTCCGATGCTTCACTTGAGTTTTACTGTATCCCTCTGACATTCTTACTGACGATGAAACACAGAAATTGCATCGGAATTAAATAGAAAAGTCACAATGCCGACTTAAGTTCAAGAAGACTGACTCTTCCTACTCTCTATGTTTTGAACCATTCCTGTGACACAAGTTTTAGATTCCGATGCTTCACTTCAGGTTTACTGTATCTCTCTGACCACCTTATTGACGATGAAACACAGAGATTGCATCTTAACTAAATACAAAAGGCACAATGCAGACTTAAGTACAAGAAGACTGACTCTTCTTACTGTCTATGTTTTGAACCATTCCTGTGACACTAGTTATAGATTCCGATGCATCACTTCAGGTTTACTGTATCCCTCTGACCTTCTTATAGACTATGAAACACCGAAAATGCATCGGAATTAAATACAAAAGGCACAATGCGAATTAAGTATAAGAAAACAGACTCTTCTTACTGTCTATGCTTTGAATTATTCCTGTGACTCTAGTTATAGATTCCGATGCATCACTTCAGGTTTACTGTATGCCTCTGACCTTCTTATTGACGATAAAACTTAGAAATTGCATCGGAATTAAATACAAAAGGCACAATACCGACTCATGTACAAGAAGACTGCCTCTTCTTAATGTCTATGTTTTGAACCTTTCCTGTGAGACCAGTTTTAGTTTCCGATGCTAGACTTCAGGTTTACTGTATCCCTTGGACCTTCTTATTGACGACGAAACACAGAAATTGCATCGGAATTAAATACAGAAGGCACAATGCGGACCTAAGTAAAAGAAAGCTGACTCTTCTTACTGTCTATGTTTGAACAATTCCCGTGACACTAGTTACAGATTCCTATGCCTTACTTCAGGTTTGCTGTATCCCTCTGACCCCGTTATTGACGATGAAACACAGAAATTGCATCGGAATAAATACAAAAGGCACAATGTCGACTTAAGAATAAGAAAACTGACTCTTCTTACTGTATATGTTTGATACATTCCTGTGACACCAGCTATAGATTGCGATACTTCACTTCAGGTTTAATGTATCCCTCTGACCTTCTTATTGTCGATGAAACACAGAAATTGCATTAGAATTAAATACAAAAGGCACAATGCCGACTAAAGTACATGAAGACTGGCTCTTCTTACTGTCTATGTTTTGAACCTTTCCTGTGTGACGGGCTTTAGATTCCGATGCTTCACTTCAAGTTCACTGTATCCCTTGGACCTTCTTATAGACGCCGAAACACAGAAATTGCATCGGAATTAAATAGAAAAGGCACAATGCCGACCTAAGTACAAGAAGACTCACTCTTCTTACCGTGTATGTTTTGAACCATTCCTGTGACACAAGTTATAGATTCCGATGCTTCACTTCAGGTTTACTGTATCGCTCTGACCTACTTATTGAGGATCAAACACAGAAAATTGATCGGAATTAAATACAAAAGGCACAATGCCGACTCAAGTACAAGAAGACTGGCTCTTCTTACTGTCTATGTTTTGAAACACTCCTATGACACTAGTAAGAGATTCCGATGCTTCACTTCAGGTTTACTGTATCCAGCCGACCTTCTTATTGACGATGAAACACAGAAATTCCTTCGGAATTATATACAAAAGGCACAATGCCGACCTAAGTACAAGAAGACTCACTCTTCTTACCGTGTATGTTTTGAACCACTCCTGTGACACTAGTTAATGATTCCGATGCTTCACTTCAGGTTTACTATATCCAGATGACCTTCTTGTTGACGATGAAACACAGAAATTGCATCGGAATTAAATACAAAAGGCACAATGCCAACTTAAGTACAAGAAGACTGACTCTTCCTACAGTCTAAGTTTTGAACCATTCCCGTGACACTAGTTATAGATTCCGATGTTGCACTTCATGTTTACTGTATCCCTGTGACCGTCTTATTGACGATCAAACACAGAAAATTGATCGGAATTAAATACAAAAGGCACAATGCCGACTCAAGTACAAGAAGACTGGCTCTTCTTACTGTCTATCTTTTGAACCATTCCTGTGACACAAGTTATAGATTCCGATGCTTCACTTCAGTTTTACTGTATCCCTCTGACCTTCTTATTGAAGATGAAACACAGAAATTGCATCGGAATTAAATACAAAAGGCACAATGCCGACTCAAGTACAAGAAGTCCGGCTCTTCTTACTCTCTATGCTTTGAACCTCTCCTGTGACACCGGTTTTAGATTCCGATGCTTCACTTCAGGTTTACTGTATTCCTTGGACCTTCTTATTGACGACGAACACAGATATTGCATCGGAATTAAATAGAAAATGCACAACGCTGACATAAGTACTAGAAAACTGACTCTTTTTCCTGTCTATGTTTTGAACCATTCCTGTGACACTAGTTAAAGATTCCGATGCTTCACTTCAGGTTTACTGTGTCCAGCTGACCATCTCATTGACGATGAAACACAGAAATTGCATCAAAATTAAATACAAAAGGCACAATGCCGACATAAGTACAAGAAGACTGAGTCTTTTTACTATCTATGTTTTGAACCACTCCTGTGACACTAGTTATAGATTCCGATGCTGCACTTCAGGTTTACTGTATCCCACTGACCGTCTTATTAACGATGAAACACAGAAATTGCATCGGAATTTAATACAAAAGGCACAATGCCGACTCCGGTTCAAGGAGTCTGACTCTTCTTACTGTCTATGTTTTGATCCTTTCCTGTGAGACCGGTTTTGATTCTGATGCTTCACTTCAGGTTTACTGTATCCCTTGGACCTTCTTATTGACGACGAAGCACAGAAATTGCATCGTAATTAAAAATAAAAGGAACAATGCCGACTTAAGTACAAGAAAAAAGACTCTTCTTAATATCTATGCTTTGAAACATTCCTGTGACACTAGTTATAGAATCCGATGCTTCACTTCAGTTTTACTGTATCCAGCTCACGTTCTTATTGGCGATGAAACACAGAAATTCCATTGGAATTAAATACAAAAGGCACAATGCCGACTTAAGTACAAAAAGACTGACTCTTCTTACTGTCTATGCTTTCATACATTCCTGTGACACTAGTTATAGATTCTGATGCTTCACTTCAGTTTTACTGTATCCCTCTGACCGCAATATTGACGATGGAACACAGAAATTGCATTTGAATTATATACAAAAGGCCAAATTCCACCTCAAGTACAAGTAGTCTGGCTCTTCTTACTCTCTACGTTTTGAAACTATCCTGTGAGACCGGTTTTAGATTCCGATGCTTCACTTCAGGTTTACTGTATCCCTTGGGCGTTCTTATTGACGACGAACACAGAAATTGCATCGGAATTAAACAGAAAATGCACAATGCCGATTTCAGAACAAGATAACTGACACTTTTTCCTGTCTATGTTGTGAACCATTCCTGTGACACTAGTTATAGATTCCGATGCTTCACTTCAGGTTTACGTTTTCCAGCTGACCTTCTTATTGACGATGAAACACAGAAATTGCATCGGAATTAAATACAAAAGGCACAATGCCGACTTAAGTACAAGAAGACTGAATCTTCTTAATGTCTATGTTATGAACCATTCCTATGACACTAGTTATAGAATCCGATGCTTCACTCCAGTTTTACTGTATCCCTCTCACCTTCTTACTGAAGATGAAACACAGAAATTGCATCGGAATTAAATACAAAAGGCACAATGCCGTCTTAAGTACAAGAAGACTGACTCATCTTACTGTCTATGTTTTGAACCATTCCTGTGACACTAGTTTTAGTTTCCGATGCTTCACTTCAGGTTTACTGTATCCCACCGACCGTCGTACTGACGATGAAACACAGAAATTGCATCAGAATTAAATACAAAAGGCACAATGCCGACTTAAGTACAAGAAGACTGACTCTTCTTACTCTCTATGTTTTGAACCATTCCTGTGACACTAGTTATAGATTCCGATGTTTCACTTCAGGTTTACTGTATCCCTCTGACCGTCGTACTGACGATGAAACATAGTAATTGCATCGGAATTAAATAGAAAAGGCATAATGCCGACTTAAGTACAAGAAGACTGATTCTTCTTACTATGTTTGAACATTTCCTGTGAGACCAGTATTAGATTCCGATGCTTCACTATATGTTTACTGTATCCCATGGACCTTCTTGTTGACAATGAAACACAGAAATTGCATCGTAATTAAATACAAAAGGCATCATGCCGACTGAAGTACAAGAGGACTGACTCTTCATACTGACTATGTTTTGAACCATTCCTGTGACACTAGTTATAGAATCCGATGCTTCACTCCAGTTTTACTGTATCCCTCTTACCTTCTTACTGAAAATGAAACACAGAAATTGCATCGGAATTAAATACAAAAGGCACAATGCCGACTTAAGTAAAAGAAGACTGACTCGTCCTACTGTCTATGTTTTGAACCATTCCTGTGACACTAGTTATAGATTCCGATGCTTCACAATCAGGTTTACTGTATCCCTCTGACCTTCTTGTTGACGATCAAACACTGAAAATTGATCGGAATTAAATACAAAGGGCACAATGCCGACTCAAGTACAAGAAGACTGGCTCTGCTTACTGTCTATGATTTGAACCATTCCTATGACACTAGTTATAGATTCCGATGCTTCACTTCAGGTTTACTGTATCCAGCTGACCTTCTTATTGACAATGAAACACAGAAATTGCTTCAGAATTATATACAAAAGGCACAATGCCGACTTAAGTACAAGAAAACTGACTCTTCTTACTGTCTATGTTTTGAAACATTCCTGTGACACTAGTTATAGATTCCGATGCTTCACTCCAGGTTTACTGTATCCCTCTGACCTTCTTATTGACGATGAAACACAGAAATTGCATCGGAATAAAATACAAAAGGCACAATGCCGACTTAAGTACAAGAAGACTGACTCTTCCTACTGTCTGTGTTTTGAACCATTCACGTGACACGAGTTATAGATTCCGATGCTTCACTTCAGGTTTACTGTATCCCTCCGACCTTCTTATTGACGATGAAACACAGAAATTGCTTCGGAATTAAATACAAAAGGCACAATGCCAACTCAAGTACATGAAGACTGGCTCTTCTTACTGTCTATGCTCTGAACCATTCCTGTGACACTAGTTAAAGATTCCGAAGCTTCACTTCAGGCTTACTCTATCCCTCTGACCTCCTTATTGACGATGAAACACAGAAATTGCATCTTAATTAAATACAAAAGGCACAATGTCGACGTAAGTACAGGAAGACTGACTCTTCTTATTGTCAATGCTTTCAACCATTCCTGTGACAATAGTTATAGATTCCGATGCTTCACTTCAGGTTTACTGTATCCCTCTGACCTTCTTATTGACGATCAATCACAGAAATTTCATCGGAATTAAATACAAAAGGCACAATGCCGACTCAAGTACAAGAAGACTGGCTCTTCTTACTTCCTATGCTTCGAACCATTCCTGTGACACTAGTTATAGATTCCGATGCTTCACTTCAGGTTTACTGTATCCAGCCGACCTTCTTATTGACGATGAAAGACAGAAATTGCATCGGAATTATATACAAAAGGCACAATGCCGACTTAAGCACAAGAAGACTGACTCTTCTTACTGTCTATGTTTTGAACCTTTCCTGTGACACTAGTTAGATTCCGATGCTTCACTTGAGTTTTACTGTATCCCTCTGACCTTCTTATTGACGATGAAACACAGAGATTGCATCATAACTAAATACAAAAGGCACAATGCAGTCTTAAGTACAAGAAGACTGATTCTTCTTACTGTCTAAGTTTTGAACCATTCCTGTGACACTAGTTATAGATTCCGATGCTTCCCTTCAAGCTTACTGTATCCCTCTGACCTTGTTATAGACGATGAAACACAGAAATTGTATCGGAATTAGATACAAAAGGCGCAATGCCGACTTAAGTACAAGAAGACCGACTCTTCTTACTGTCAATGTTTTGAACCATTCCTGTGACACTAGTTATAGATTCCGATTCTTCACTTCAGGTTTACTGAAACCCGCTGATATTCTTATTGACGATGAAACACAGAAATTGCATCGGAATTAAATACAAAAGGCACAATGCCGACTCAAGTACAAGAAGACTGGCTTTTCTTACTCTCTATGTTTTGAACCTTTCCTGTCAGCCCGGTTTTAGATTCAGATGCTTCACTCCAGGTTTACTGTATCCCTTGGGCATTCCTATTGACGACGAAACACAGAAATTGCATCGGAAATAAATACAAAATGCACAATGCCCACTTAAGTACAAGAAAACTGACTCTTCTTACTGTCTATGTTTGAACCATTCCTGTGACACTAATTATAGATTCCGATGCTTCACTTCAGGTTTACTCTATCCCTCTGACCTCCTTATTGACGATGAAACACAGAAATTGCATCTTAATTAAATACAAAAGGCACAATGTCGACATAAGTACAGGAAGACTGACTCTTCTTATTGTCTATGCTTTGAACCATTCCTGTTACACTAGTTACAGTTTCCGATGCTTTACTTCAGGTTTACTGATTCCCTGTAACCTTTTTATTGACGATAAAACACAGAAATAGCATCGTAATTAAATACAAAAGGCACATTGCCGACTCAAGTACAAAAAGACAGGCTCTTCTTACTGTCTATGTTCTGAACCCTTCCAGTGAGACCGGTCTTAGATTCCGATGCTTCACTTCAGGTTTACTGTATCCCTTGGACTTACTTATTGACGCCGAAACACAGAAATTGCATCGGAATTAAATACAAAAGCACAATGCCGACTTAAGTACAAGAAAACTGACTCTTCTTACTGTCTATGTTTGAACCACTCCTGTGACACTAGTTATAGATTCCGATACTTCACTTAAGGTTTACTGTATCCCTCCGACATTCTTATTGACTATGAAACACAGAAATTGTAACGGAGTTAAATACAAAAGGCACAATGCCGACTTAAGTACAAGAAAAACTGACTCTTCTTACTGTTTATGTTTTGAACCATTCCTGTGACACTAGTTATAGATTCCGATGCTTCACTTCAGGTTTACTGTATCCCTGTGACCTTCTTATTGACGATGAAACACAGAAATTGCTTAGGAATTATATACAAAAGGCACATTGCCGACTTAAGTACAAGAAAACTGACTTTTCTTACTGTCTATGTTTTGAACCATTCCTGTGACACTAGTTATAGATTCCGATGCTTTACTTCAGGTTTACTGTATCCCTCTGACCTTCTTATTGACGATGAAATACAGAAATTGCATCTGAATTAAATACAAGAGGCACAATGCCGACTTAAGTACAATAAGACTGACTCTTCCCACTGTCTATGTTTTGAACCATTCCTGAGACACGAGTTATAGATTCCGATGCTTCACTACAGGTTTACTGTATCCCTCTGACCTTCTTATTTACGATTTACACAGAAATTGCATCGGAATTAAATACAAAAGGCACAATGCCAACTCAAGTACAAGAAGACTAGCTCTTCTTACTTTCTATGCTTTGAACCATTCCTGTGACACTGGTTATAGATTCCGATGCTTCACTTCAGGTTTACTGTATCCCTCTGACCTTCTTATTGATGATGAAACACAGAAATTGCATCTTAATGAAATACAAAAGGCACAATGCCGACTTAAGTACAAGAAGACTGACTGTTCTTACTGTCTATGTTTTGACCATTCCTGTGACACTAGTTATAGATTCCGATGCTTCACTTGAGTTTTACTGTATCCCTCTGACCTTCTTATTGACGATGAAACACAGAAATTGCATCGGAAATAATTACAAAAGGCACAATGCCGACTGAAGTACAAGAAGACAGCCTCTTCCTACTATCTATGTTTGAACCATTCCTGTGACACTAGTTTTAGATTCCGATGCTTCACTTCAGGTTTACTGTATCCCTCTGACCTCCTTATTGACGATGAAACACAGAAATTGCATATTAATTAAATACAAAAATCACAATGCCGACTTAAGTACAGGAAGACTGACTCTTCTTATTGTCTATGTTTTGAACCATTCCTGTGACACTAGTTATAGATTCCGATGCTTCACTTCAGGTTTACTTTATCCCTCTGACCTTCTTATTGACGATCAAAAACAGAAATTTCATCGGAATTAAATGCAAAAGGCACAATGCCGACTCAAGTACAAGAAGACTGGCTCTTCTTACTGTTTATGTTTTGAACCATTCCTCTGACACTAGTTATAGATTCCGATGCTTCACTCCAGGTTTACTGTATCCCTCTGACCTTCTTATTGACGATGAAACACAGAAATTGCATCGGAATAAAATACAAAAGGCACAATGCCGACTTAAGTACAAGAAAACTGACTCTTCTTACTGTCTATGTTTTGAACCATTCCTCTGACACTAGTTATAGATTCCGATGCTTCACTCCAGGTTTACTGTATCCCTCTGACCTTCTTATTGACGATGAAACACAGAAATTGCATCGGAATAAAATACAAAAGGCACAATGCCGACTTAAGTACAAGAAGACTGACTCTTCCGACTGTCTATGTTTTGAACCATTCCTGTGACACGAGTTATACATTCCGATGCTTCACTACAGGTTTACTGTATCCCTCCGACCTTCTTATTGACGATGAAACACAGAAATTGCATCGGAATTAAATACAAAAGGCACAATGCCAACTCAAGTACATGAAGACTGGCTCTTCTTACTGTCTATGCTCTGAACCATTCCTGTGACACTAGTTAAAGATTCCGAAGCTTCACTTCAGGTTTACTCTATCCCTCTGACCTCCTTATTGACGATGAAACACAGAAATTGAATCTTAAATTAATACAAAAGGCACAATGCCGACTTAAGTACAAGAAGACTGACTCTTCTTACTGTCTATGTTTTGAACCAGTCCTGTGACACTAGTTAGATTCCGAATCTTCACTTGAGTTTTACTGTATCCCTCTGACCTTCTTATTGACGATGAAACACAGAAATAGTATCGGAATTAAATAGAAAAGTCACAATGCCGACTTAAGATCAAGAAGACTGACTCTTCCTACTCTCTATGTTTTGAACCATTCCTGTGACACAAGTTTTAGATCCCGATGCTTCACTTCAGGTTTACTGTATCTCTCTGACCTCCTTATTGAAGATGAAACACAGAGATTGCATCTTAACTAAATACAAAAGGCACAATGCAGACTTAAGTACAAGAAGACTGACTCTTCTTTCTGTCTATGTTTTGAACCATTCCTGTGACACTAGTTTTAGATTCCGATGCATCACTTCAGGTTTACTGTATCCCTCTGACCTTCTTATAGACTATGAAACACAGAAAATGCATCGGAATTAAATACAAAAGGCACAATGCGAATTAAGTATGAGAAAACGGACTCTTCTTACTGTCTATGCTTTGAACCATTCCTGTGACTCTAGTTATAGATTCCGATGCTTCACTTCAGGTTTACTGTATCCCTCTGACCTTCTTATTGACGATGAAACTTAGAAATTGCATCGGAATTAAATACAAAAGGCACAATACCCACTCAAGAACAAGAAGACTGCCTCTTCTTACTGTCTATGCTTTGAACCTTTCCTGTGAGACCAGTTTTAGTTTCCGATGCTTGACTTCAGGTTTACTGTATCCATCTGACCTCCTTATTGACGATGAAACACAGAAATTGCATCGGAATTAAATACAAAAGGCACAATGCCGACTTAATAATAAGAAAACTGACTCTTCTTACTGTCTATGTTTCGATACACTCCTGTGACACCAGCTATAGATTTCGATGCTTCACTTCAGGTTTAATGTATCCCTCTGACCTTCTTATTGTCGATGAAACACAGAAATTGCATCGGAATTAAATACAAAAGGCACAATGCCGACTTAAGTACAAGAAGACTGGCTCTTCTTACTGTCTATGTATTGAACCTTTCCTGTGTGACGGGCTTTAGATTTTGATGCATCACTTCAAGTTCACTGTATCTCTTGGACCTTCTTATAGACGCCGAAACACAGAAATTGCATCGGAATTAAATAGAAACAGCACAATGCCGACTTTAGTACAAGAAATCTGACTCTTCTTACGGTCTATGTTTTGAACGATTCCTGTGACACTAGTTATAGATTCCGATGCTTCACGTCAGGTTTACTGCATCCCTCTGACCTTCTTATTGACTATGAAACACAGAAATTGCATCGGAATTAAACACATAAGACACAATGCCGACTTAAGTACAAGAAAACTGACTCTTCTTACTGTCTATGTTTTGAACCATTCCTGTGACACTAGTTATAGATTCCGATGCTTCACTTCAGGTTTACTGTATCGCTCTGACCTACTTATTGACGATCAAACACAGAAAATTGATCGGAATTAAATACAAAAGGCACAATGCCGACTCGGTTACAAGAAGACTGGCTCTTCTTACTGTCTATGTTGTGAACCATTCCTATGACACTAGTTATAGATTCCGATGCTTCACTTCAGGTTTACTGTATCCAGCCGACCTTCTTATTGACGATGAAACTCAGAAATTGCATCGGAATTAAATTCAAAAATCACAATGCCGACTTAAGTACAGGAAGACTGACTCTTCTTATTGTCTATGTTTGAACCATTCCTGTGACACTAGTTATAGATTCCGATGCTTCACTTCAGGTTTACTTTATCCCTCTGACCTTCTTATTGGCGATCAAACATAGAAATTTCAACGGAATTAAATACAAAAGGCACAATGCCGACTCGAATACAAGAAGACTGGCTCTTCTTACTGTTTATGTTTTGAACCATTCCTGTGACACTAGTTATAGTTTCCGATGCTTCACTTCAGGTTTACTGTATCCCTGTGACCTTCTTATTGACGATGAAACACAGAAATTGCTTCAGAATTATATACAAAAGGCACAATGCCGACTTAAGTACAAGAAAACTGACTCTTCTTACTGTCTATGTTTTGAACCATTCCTGTGACACTAGGTATAGATTCCGATGCTTCACTCCAGGTTTACTGTAACCCTCTGACCATCTTATTGACGATGAAACACAGAAATTGCATCAGAATTAAATACAAAAGGCACAATGCCAACTCAAGTACATGAAGACTGGCTCTTCTTACTGTCTATGCTCTGAACCATTCCTGTGGCACTAGTTAAAGATTCCGAAGCTTCACTTCAGGTTTACACTATCCCTCTGACCTCCTTATTGACGATGAAACACAGAAATTGCATCTTAATTAAATACAAAAGACACAATGTCGACATAAGTACAAGAAGACTGACTCTTCTTACTGTGTATGTTTTGAACACTTCCTGTGACACTAGTTAAAGATTCCGATGCTTCACTTCAGGTTTACTGTATCCAGCTGACCTTCTTATTGACGATGAAACACAGAAATTGCATCGGAATTAAATACAAAAGGCACAATGCTGACTTAAGTACAAGAAGACTGACTCTTCCGACAGTCTATGTTTTGAACCATTCCTGTGACACTAGTTGTAGATTCCGATGCTGCACTTTATGTTTACTGTATCCCTGTGACCGTCTTATTGACGATCAAACACAGAAAATTTATCGGAATTAAATACAAAAGGCACAATGCCGACTCAAGTACAAGAAGACTGACTCTTCCTACTGTCTATGTTTTGAACCATTCCTGTGACACAATTTATAGATTCCGATGCTTCACTTCAGTTTTACTGTATCCCTCTGACCTTCTTATTGAAGATGAAACACAGAAATTGCATCGGAATTAAATACAAAAGGCACAATGCCGACTCAAGTACAAGAAGTCCAGCTCTTCTTACTGCCTATGTTTTGAATCTCTCCTGTAACACCGGTTTTAGATTCCGATGCTTCACTTCAGGTTTACTGTATTCCTTGGACCTTCTTATTGACGACGAACACAGAAATTGCATCGGAATTACATAGAAAATGCACAACGCCGACATAAGTACAGGAAAACTGACTCATTTTCCTGTCTATGTTTTGAACCATTCCTGTGACACTAGTTATAGATTCCGATGCTTCACTTCAGGTTTACTGTATACCTCTGACCTTCTTATTGACGGTGAAACACAGAAAATGCATCGGAATTAAATACAAAAGGCACAATGCCGACTCAAGTACAAGAAGACTGGCTCTTCTTACTGTCTATGTTTTGAACCTTTCCTGTGAGACCGGTTTTAGGTTCCGATGCTTCACTTCAGGTTTTCTGTATCCGGTGGACCTTCTTATTGACGACGAAACGTAGAAATTGCATCGGAATTAAAATACAAAAGGCACAATGCTGACTTAAGTACATGAAAACTGACTCTTCTTACTGTCAATTTTTTGAACCATTCCTGTGACACTAGTTATAGATTCCGATGCTTCTTTTCAGGTTTACTGTATCCCTCTGGCGTCCTTATTGACGATGAAACACAGAAATTGCATCGGAATTAAATACAAAAGGCACAATGCCGACTTAAGTACAATAAGACTGTCTCTTCCTACTGTCTATGTTTTGAACCATTCCTGAGACACGAGTCATAGATTCCGATGCTTCACTACAGGTTTACTGTATCCCTCTGACCTTCTTATTTACGATTTACACAGAAATTACGATTTACACAGAAATTGCATGGGAATTAAATACAAAAGGCACAATGCCAACTCAAGAACAAGAAGACTAGCTCTTCTTACTGTCTATGCTTTGAACCATTCCTGTGACACTGGTTACAGATTCCGATGCTTCACTACAGATTTACTGTATCCCTCTGACCTTCTTATTGACGATGAAAAACAGAAATTGCATCTTAATGAAATACAAAAGGCACAATGCCGACTTAAGTACAGGAAGACTGACTCTTCTTATTGTCTATGTTTTGAACCATTCCTGTGACACTAGTTATAGATTCCGATGCTTCACTTCAGGTTTACTTTATCCCTCTGACCTTCTTATTGGCGATCAAACACAGAAATTTCATCGGAATTAAATACAAAAGGCACAATGCCGACTCAAATACAAGAAGACTGGCTCTTCTTACTGTTTATGTTTTGAACCATTCCTGTGACACTAGTTATAGTTTCCGATGCTTCACTTCAGGTTTACTGTATCCCTGTGACCTTCTTATTGACGATGAAACACAGAAATTGCTTCAGAATTATATACAAAAGGCACAATGCCGACTTAAGTACAAGAAAACTGACTCTTCTTACTGTCTATGTTTTGAACCATTCCTGTGACACTAGGTATAGATTCCGATGCTTCACTCCAGGTTTACTGTAACCCTCTGACCTTCTTATTGACGATGAAACACAGAAATTGCATCGGAATAAAATACAAAAGGTACATTGCTGACTGAAGTACAAGAAGACTGACTCTTCCTACTGTCTAAGTTTTGAACCATTCCTGTGACACGAGTTATAGATTCCGATGCTTCACTTCAGGTTTACTGTATCCCTCCGACCTTCTTATTGACGATGAAACACAGAAATTGCATCGGAATTAAATACAAAAGGCACAATGCCAACTCAAGTACATGAAGACTGGCTCTTATTACTGTCTATGCTCTGAACCATTCCTGTGGCACTAGTTAAAGATTCCGAAGCTTCACTTCAGGTTTACACTATCCCTCTGACCTCCTTATTGACGATGAAACACAGAAATTGCATCTTAATTAAATACAAAAGGCACAATGTCGACATAAGTACAGGAAGACTGACTCTTCTTATTGTCTATGTTTTGAACCATTCCTGTGACACTAGTTATAGATACCGATGCTTCACTTCAGGTTTACTGTATCCCTCTGACCTTCTTATTGACGTTCAAACACAGAAATTTCATCGGAATTAAATACAAAAGGCACAATGCCGACTCAAGTACAAGAAGACTGGCTCTTCTTACTTCCTATGTTTCGAACCATTCCTGTGACACTAGTTATAGATTCCGATGCTTCACTTCAGGTTTACTGTATCCAGCCGACCTTCTTATTGACGATGAAACACAGAAATTGCATCGGAATTATATACAAAAGGCACAATGCCGACTTAAGTACAAGAAGACTGACTCTTCTTACTGTCTATGTTTTGAACCATTCCTGTGACACTACTTAGATTCCGATGCTTCACTTGAGTTTTACTATATCCCTCTGACATTCTTACTGACGATGAAACACAGAAATTGCATCGGAATTAAATAGAAAAGTCACAATGCCGACTTAAGTTCAAGAAGACTGACTCTTCCTACTCTCTATGTTTTGAACCATTCCTGTGACACAAGTTTTAGATTCCGATGCTTCACTTCAGGTTTACTGTATCTCTCTGACCACCTTATTGACGATGAAACACAGAGATTGCATCTTAACTAAATACAAAAGGCACAATGCAGACTTAAGTACAAGAAGACTGACTCTTCTTACTGTCTATGTTTTGAACCATTCCTGTGACACTAGTTATAGATTCCGATGCATCACTTCAGGTTTACTGTATCCCTCTGACCTTCTTATAGACTATGAAACACCGAAAATGCATCGGAATTAAATACAAAAGGCACAATGCGAATTAAGTATAAGAAAACAGACTCTTCTAACTGTCTATGCCATGAATTATTCCTGTGACTCTAGTTATAGATTCCGATGCTTCACTTCAGGTTTACTGTATGCCTCTGACCTTCTTATTGACGATGAAACTTAGAAATTGCATCGGAATTAAATACAAAAGGCACAATACCGACTCAAGTACAAGAAGACTGCCTCTCCTTACTGTCTATGTTTTGAACCTTTCCTGTGAGACCAGTTTTAGTTTCCGATGCTTGACTTCAGGTTTGCTGTATCCCTTGGACCTTCTTATTGACGACGAAACACAGAAATTGCATCGGAATTAAATACAGAAGGCACAATGCGGACCTAAGTAAAAGAAAGCTGACTCTTCTTACTGTCTATGTTTGAACCATTCCCGTGACACTAGTTACAGATTCCTATGCCTTACTTCATGTTTGCTGTATCCCTCTGACCCCGTTATTGACGATGAAACACAGAAATTGCATCGGAATAAATACAAAAGGCACAATGCCGACTTAAGAATAAGAAAACTGACTCTTCTTACTGTATATGTTTGATACATTCCTGTGACACCAGCTATAGATTGCGATGCTTCACTTCAGGTTAAATGTATCCCTCTGACCTTCTTATTGTCGATGAAACACAGAAATTGCATTAGAATTAAATACAAAAGGCACAATGCCGACTAAAGTACATGAAGACTGGCTCTTCTTACTGTCTATGTTTTGAACCTTTCCTGTGTGACGGGCTTTAGATTCCGATGCTTCACTTCAAGTTCACTGTATCCCTTGGACCTTCTTATAGACGCCGAAACACAGAAATTGCATCGGAATTAAATTGAAAAGGCACAATGCCGACCTAAGTACAAGAAGACTCACTCTTCTTACCGTGTATGTTTTTAACCATTCCTGTGACACAAGTTATAGATTCCGAAGCTTCACTTCAGGTTTACTGTATCGCTCTGACCTACTTATTGAGGATCAAACACAGAAAATTGATCGGAATTAAATACAAAAGGCACAATGCCGACTCAAGTACAAGAACACTGGCTCTTCTTACTGTCTATGTTTTGAACCACTCCTATGACACTAGTAATAGATTCCGATGCTTCACTTCAGGTTTACTGTATCCAGCCGACCTTCTTATTGACGATGAAACACAGAAATTGCATCGGAATTATATACAAAAGGCACAATGCCGACCTAAGTACAAGAAGACTCACTCTTCTTACCGTGTATGTTTTGAACCATTCCTGTGACACTAGTTAAAGATTCCGATGCTTCACTTCAGGTTTACTGTGTCCAGCTGACCTTCTCCTTGACGATGAAACACAGAAATTGCATCGGAATTAAATACAAAATGCACAATGACGACTCAAGTACAAGAAGACTGGCTCTTCTTCCTGTCTATGTTTTACACCATTCCTGTGACACTAGTTATGGATTCCGATACTTCTCTGCAGGTTTACTGTTTCCAGCTGACCTTATTGACGATGAAACAAAGAAATTGCATCGGAATTAAATACAAAAGGCACAATGCCGACTTAAGTACAAGAAGACTGACTCTTCTTACTGTCTATGCTTTCATACATTCCTGTGACACTAGTTATAGATTCCGATGCTTCACTTCAGTTTTACTGTATCTCTCTGACCGTAATATTGACGATGGAACACAGAAATTGCATTTGAATTATATACAAAAGGCCAAATTCCAACTCAAGTACAAGTAGTCTGGCTCTTCTTACTCTCTACGTTTTGAAACTTTCCTGTGAGACCGGTTTTAGATTCCGATGCTTCACTTCAGGTTTACTGTATCCCACCGACCGTCGTACTGACGATGAAACACAGAAATTGCATCAGAATTAAATACAAAAGGCACAATGCCGACTTAAGTAAAAGAAGACTGACTCTTCTTACTCTCTATGTTTTGAACCATTCCTGTGACACTAGTTATAGATTCCGATGTTTCACTTCAGGTTTACTGTATCCCTCTGACCGTCGTACTGACGATGAAACATAGTAATTGCATCGGAATTAAATAGAAAAGGCATAATGCCGACTTTAGTACAAGAAGACTGATTCTTCTTACTATGTTTGAACATTTCCTGTGAGACCAGTATTAGATTCCGATGCTTCACTATATGTTTACTGTATCCCATGGACCTTCTTGTTGACAATGAAACACAGAAATTGCATCGTAATTAAATACAAAAGGCATCATGCCGACTGAAGTACAAGAGAACTGACTCTTCATACTGACTATGTTTTGAACCATTCCTGTGACACTAGTTTTAGAATCCGATGCTTCACTCCAGTTTTACTGTATCCCTCTCACCTTCTTACTGAAAATGAAACACAGAAATTGCATCGGAATTAAATACAAAAGGCACAATGCCGACTTAAGTAAAAGAAGACTGACTCGTCCTACTGTCTATGTATTGAACCATTCCTGTGACACTAGTTATAGATTCCGATGCTTCACAATCAGGTTTACTGTATCCCTCTGACCTTCTTATTGACGATCAAACACTGAAAATTGATCGGAATTAAATACAAAGGGCACAATGCCGACTCAAGTACAAGAAGACTGGCTCTTCTTACTGTCTATGATTTGAACCATTCCTATGACACTAGTTATAGATTCCGATGCTTCACTTCAGGTTTACTGTACCCAGCTGACCTTCTTATTGACGATGAAACACAGAAATTGCATCGGAATTATATACAAAAGGCACAATGCCGACCTAAGTACAAGAAGACTGACTCATCTTACTGTCTATGTTTTGAACCATTCCTGTGACAAAAGTTATAAATTCCGATGCTTCACTTCAGTTGTACTGTATCCCTCTGATCTTCTTATTGACGATGAAACACAGAAATTGCATCGGAATTAAATACAAAAGGCACAATGCCGACTCAAGTACAAGAAGTCCGGCTCTTCTTACTGTCTATGCTTTGAACCTCTCCTGTGACACCGGTTTTAGATTCCGGGGCTTCACTTCAGGTTTACTGTATTCCTTGGACCTTCTTATTGACGACGAACACAGAAATTGCATCGTAATTAAATACAAAAGGCATCATGCCGACTGAAGTACAAGAGGACTGACTCTTCATACTGACTATGTTTCGAACCATTCCTGTGACACTAGTTATAGATTCCGATGCTTCACTTCAGGTTTACTGTATCCAGCCGACCTTCTTATTGACGATGAAACACAGAAATTGCATCGGAATTAAATACAAAAGGCACAATGCCGACTCAAGTACAAGAAGTCCGGCTCTTATTACTCTCTATGTTTTGAACCTCTCCTGTGACACCGGTTTTAGATTCCGATGCTTCACTTCAGGTTTACTGTATTCCTTGGACCTTCTTATTGACGACGAACACAGATATTGCATCGGAATTAAATAGAAAATGCACAACGCCGACATAAGTACTAGAAAACTGACTCTTTTTCCTGTCCATGTTTTGAACCATTCCTGTGACACTAGTTAAAGGTTCCGATGCTTCACTTCAGGTTTACTGTGTCCAGCTGACCATCTCATTGACGATGAAACACAGAAATTGCATCAAAATTAAATACAAAAGGCACAATGCCGACATAAGTACAAGAAGACTGAGTCTTTTTACTATCTATGTTTTGAACCACTCCTGTGACACTAGTTATAGATTCCGATGCAGCACTTCAGGTTTACTGTATCCCACTGACCGTCTTATTAACGATGAAACACAGAAATTGCATCGGAATTAAATACAAAAGGCACAATGCCGACTCCGGTTCAAGGAGTCTGACTCTTCTTACTGTCTATGTTTTGATCCTTTCCTGTGAGACCGGTTTTGATTCTGTTGCTTCACTTCAGGTTTACTGTATCGCTTGGACCTTCTTATTGACGACGAAGCACAGAAATTGCATCGTAATTAAAAATAAAAGGAACAATGCCGACTTAAGTACAAGAAAAAAGACTCTTCTTAATATCTATGCTTTGAAACATTCCTGTGACACTAGTTATAGAATCCGATGCTTCACTTCAGGTTTACTGTATCCAGCTGACCTTCTTATTGGCGATGAAACACAGAAATTCCATTGGAATTAAATACAAAAGACACAATGCCGACTTAAGTACAAGAAGACTGACTCTTCTTACTGTCTATGCTTTCATACATTCCTGTGACACTAGTTATAGATTCTGATGCTTCACTTCAGTTTTACTGTATCCCTCTGACCGCAATATTGAGGATGGAACACAGAAATTGCATTTGAACTATATACAAAAGGCCAAATTCCAACTCAAGTACAAGTAGTCTGGCTCTTCTTACTCTCTACGTTTTGAAACTTTCCTGTGAGACCGGTTTTAGATTCCGATGCTTCACTTCAGGTTTACTGTATCCAGCTGACCTTCTTATTGGCGATGAAACACAGAAATTGCATCGGAATTAAATACAAAAGGCACAATGCCGACTTAAGTACAAGAAGACTGACTCTTCTTACTGTCTATGCTTTCATACATTCCTGTGACACTAGTTATAGATTCCGATGCTTCACTTCAGTTTTACTGTATCTCTCTGACCGTAATATTGACGATGGAACACAGAAATTGCATTTGAATTATATACAAAAGGCCAAATTCCAACTCAAGTACAAGTAGTCTGGCTCTTCTTACTCTCTACGTTTTGAAACTTTCCTGTGAGACCGGTTTTAGATTCCGATGCTTCACTTCAGGTTTACTGTATCCCTTGGGCGTTCTTATTGACGACGAACACAGAAATTGCATCGGAATTAAACAGAAAATGCACAATGCCGATTTCAGTACAAGATAACTGACACTATTTCCTGTCTATGTTGTGAACCATTCCTGTGACACTAGTTATAGATTCCGATGCTTCACTTCAGGTTTACGTTTTCCAGCTGCCCTTCTTATTGACGATGAAACACAGAAATTGCATCGGAATTAAATACAAAAGGCACAATGCCAACTTAAGTACAAGAAGACTGACTCATCTTACTGTCTATGTTTTGAACCATTCCTGTGACACTAGTTTTAGTTTCCGATGCTTCACTTCAGGTTTACTGTATCCCAACGACCGTCGTACTGACGATGAAACACAGAAATTGCATCAGAATTAAATACAAAAGGCACAATGCCGACTTAAGTACAAGAAGACTGACTCTTCTTACTCTCTATGTTTTGAACCATTCCTGTGACACTAGTTATAGATTCCGATGTTTCACTTCAGGTTTACTGTATCCCTCTGACCGTCGTACTGACGATGAAACATAGTAATTGCATCGGAATTAAATAGAAAAGGCATAATGCCGACTTAAGTACAAGAAGACTGACTCTTCTTACTATGTTTGAACATTTCCTGTGAGACCAGTATTAGATTCCGATGCTTCACTATATGTTTACTGTATCCCATGGACCTTCTTGTTGACAATGAAACACAGAAATTGTATCGTAATTAAATACAAAAGGCATCATGCCGACTGAAGTACAAGAGGACTGACTCTTCATACTGACTATGTTTTGAACCATTCCTGTGACACTAGTTATAGAATCCGATGCTTCACTCCAGTTTTACTGTATCCCTCTCACCTTCTTACTGAAAATGAAACACAGAAATTGCATCGGAATTAAATACAAAAGGCACAATGCCGACTTAAGTAAAAGAAGACTGACTCGTCCTACTGTCTATGCTTTGAACCATTCCTGTGACACTAGTTATAGATTCCGATGCTTCACTTCAGGTTTACTGTATCCCTCTGACCTTCTTATTGACGATCAAACACAGAAATTTCATCGGAATTAAATACAAAAGGCACAATACCGACTCAAGTACAAGAAGACTGGCTCTTCTTACTTCCTATGTTTCGAACCATTCCTGTGACACTAGTTATAGATTCCGATGCTTCACTTCAGGTTTACTGTATCCAGCCGACCTTCTTATTGACGATGAAACACAGAAATTGCATCGGAATTATATACAAAAGGCACAATGCCGACTTAAGTACAAGAAGACTGACTCTTCTTACTGTCTATGTTTTGAACCATTCCTGTGACACTACTTAGATTCCGATGCTTCACTTGAGTTTTACTGTATCCCTCTGACATTCTTACTGACGATGAAACACAGAAATTGCATCGGAATTAAATAGAAAAGTCACAATGCCGACTTAAGTTCAAGAAGACTGACTCTTCCTACTCTCTATGTTTTGAACCATTCCTGTGACACAAGTGTTAGATTCCGATGCTTCACTTCAGGTTTACTGTATCTCTCTGACCACCTTATTGACGATGAAACACAGAGATTGCATCTTAACTAAATACAAAAGGCACAATGCAGACTTAAGTACAAGAAGACTGACTCTTCTTACTGTCTATGTTTTGAACCATTCCTGTGACACTAGTTATAGATTCCGATGCATCACTTCAGGTTTACTGTATCCCTCTGACCTTCTTATAGACTATGAGACACCGAAAATGCATCGGAATTAAATACAAAAGGCACAATGCGAATTAAGTATAAGAAAACAGACTCTTCTTACTGTCTATGCTTTGAATTATTCCTGTGACTCTAGTTATAGATTCCGATGCTTCACTTCAGGTTTACTGTATGCCTCTGACCTTCTTATTGACGATGAAACTTAGAAATTGCATCGGAATTAAATACAAAAGGCACAATACCGACTCAAGTACAAGAAGACTGCCTCTTCTTACTGTCTATGTTTTGAACCTTTCCTGTGAGACCAGTTTTAGTTTCCGATGCTTGACTTCAGGTTTACTGTATCCCTTGGACCTTCTTATTGACGACGAAACACAGAAATTGCATCGGAATTAATTACAGAAGGCACAATGCGGACCTAAGTAAAAGAAAGCTGACTCTTCTTACTGTCTATGTTTGAACCATTCCCGTGACACTAGTTACAGATTCCTATGCCTTACTTCAGGTTTGCTGTATCCCTCTGACCCCGTTATTGACGATGAAACACAGAAATTGCATCGGAATAAATACAAAAGGCACAATGCTGACTTAAGAATAAGAAAACTGACTCTTCTTACTGTATATGTTTGATACATTCCTGTGACACCAGCTATAGATTGCGATACTTCACTTCAGGTTTAATGTATCCCTCTGACCTTCTTATTGTCGATGAAACACAGAAATTGCATTAGAATTAAATACAAAAGGCACAATGCCGACTAAAGTACATGAAGACTGGCTCTTCTTACTGTCTATGTTTTGAACCTTTCCTGTGTGATGGGCTTTAGATTCCGATGCTTCACTTCAAGTTCACTGTATCCCTTGGACCTTCTTATAGACGCCGAAACACAGAAATTGCATCGGAATTAAATAGAAAAGGCACAATGCCGACCTAAGTACAAGAAGACTCACTCTTCTTACCGTGTATGTTTTGAACCATTCCTGTGACACAAGTTATAGATTCCGATGCTTCACTTCAGGTTTACTGTATCGTTCTGACCTACTTATTGAGGATCAAACACAGAAAATTGATCGGAATTAAATACAAAAAGCACAATGCCGATTCAAGTACAAGAAGACTGGCTCTTCTTACTGTCTATGTTTTGAACCACTCCT
The DNA here is from genome assembly GCF_023864345.2 of Schistocerca serialis cubense. Classification (NCBI taxonomy): domain Eukaryota; kingdom Metazoa; phylum Arthropoda; class Insecta; order Orthoptera; family Acrididae; genus Schistocerca; species Schistocerca serialis. The sequence continues at coordinate 1,073,406,113 of NC_064640.1, read as the reverse complement.
ATGACACTAGTAATAGATTCCGATGCTTCACTTCAGGTTTACTGTATCCAGCCGACCTTCTTATTGACGATGAAACACAGAAATTGCATCGGAATTATATACAAAAGGCACAATGCCGACCTAAGTACAAGAAGACTCACTCTTCTTACCGTGTATGTTTTGAACCATTCCTGTGACACTAGTTAAAGATTCCGATGCTTCACTTCAGGTTTACTATATCCAGATGACCTTCTTGTTGACGATGAAACACAGAAATTGCATCGGAATTAAATACAAAAAGCACAATGCCAACTTAAGTACAAGAAGACTGACTCTTCCTACAGTCTATGTTTTGAACCATTCCCGTGACACTAGTTATAGATTCCGATGCTGCACTTCATGTTTACTGTATCCCTGTGACCGTCTTATTGACGATCAAACACAGAAAATTGATCGGAATTAAGTACAAAAGGCACAATGCCGACTCAAGTACAAGAAGACTGGCTCTTCTTACTGTCTATCTTTTGAACCATTCCTGTGACACAAGTTATAGATTCCGATGCTTCACTTCAGTTTTACTGTATCCCTCTGACCTTCTTATTGAAGATGAAACACAGAAATTGCATCGGAATTAAATACAAAAGGCACAATGCCGACTCAAGTACAAGAAGTCCGGCTCTTCTTACTCTCTATGTTTTGAACCTCTCCTGTGACACCGGTTTTAGATTCCGATGCTTCACTTCAGGTTTACTGTATTCCTTGGACCTTCTTATTGACGACGAACACAGATATTGCATCGGAATTAAATGGAAAATGCACAACGCCGACATAAGTACTAGAAAACTGACTCTTTTTCCTGTCTATGTTTTGAACCATTCCTGTGACACTAGTTAAAGATTCCGATGCTTCACTTCAGGTTTACTGTGTCCAGCTGACCATCTCATTGACGATGAAACACAGAAATTGCATCAAAATTAAATACAAAAGGCACAATGCCGACATAAGTACAAGAAGACTGAGTCTTTTTACTAACTATGTTTTGAACCACTCCTGTGACACTAGTTATAGATTCCGATGCTGCACTTCAGTTTTACTGTATCCCACTGACCGTCTTATTAAGGATGAAACACAGAAATTGCATCGGAATTAAATACAAAAGGCACAATGCCGACTCCGGTTCAAGGAGTCTGACTCTTCTTACTGTCTATGTTTTGATCCTTTCCTGTGAGACCGGTTTTGATTCTGTTGCTTCACTTCAGGTTTACTGTATCGCTTGGACCTTCTTATTGACGACGAAGCACAGAAATTGCATCGTAATTAAAAATAAAAGGAACAATGCCGACTTAAGTACAAGAAAAAAGACTCTTCTTAATATCTATGCTTTGAAACATTCCTGTGACACTAGTTATAGAATCCGATGCTTCACTTCAGGTTTACTGTATCCAGCTGACGTTCTTATTGGCGATGAAACACAGAAATTCCATTGGAATTAAATACAAAAGGCACAATGCCGACTTAAGTACAAGAAGACTGACTCTTCTTACTGTCTATGTTTCATACATTCCTGTGACACTAGTTATAGATTCTGATGCTTCACTTCAGTTTTACTGTATACCTCTGACCGCAATATTGACGATGGAACACAGAAATTGCATTTGAATTATATACAAAAGGCCAAATTCCAACTCAAGTACAAGTAGTCTGGCTCTTCTTACTCTCTACGTTTTGAAACTTTCCTGTGAGACCGGTTTTAGATTCCGATGCTTCACTTCAGGTTTACTGTATCCCACCGACCGTCGTACTGACGATGAAACACAGAAATTGCATCAGAATTAAATACAAAAGGCACAATGCCGACTTAAGTAAAAGAAGACTGACTCTTCTTACTCTCTATGTTTTGAACCATTCCTGTGACACTAGTTATAGATTCCGATGTTTCACTTCAGGTTTACTGTATCCCTCTGACCGTCGTACTGACGATGAAACATAGTAATTGCATCGGAATTAAATAGAAAAGGCATAATGCCGACTTTAGTACAAGAAGACTGATTCTTCTTACTATGTTTGAACATTTCCTGTGAGACCAGTATTAGATTCCGATGCTTCACTATATGTTTACTGTATCCCATGGACCTTCTTGTTGACAATGAAACACAGAAATTGCATCGTAATTAAATACAAAAGGCATCATGCCGACTGAAGTACAAGAGAACTGACTCTTCATACTGACTATGTTTTGAACCATTCCTGTGACACTAGTTTTAGAATCCGATGCTTCACTCCAGTTTTACTGTATCCCTCTCACCTTCTTACTGAAAATGAAACACAGAAATTGCATCGGAATTAAATACAAAAGGCACAATGCCGACTTAAGTAAAAGAAGACTGACTCGTCCTACTGTCTATGTATTGAACCATTCCTGTGACACTAGTTATAGATGCCGATGCTTCACAATCAGGTTTACTGTATCCCTCTGACCTTCTTATTGACGATCAAACACTGAAAATAGATCGGAATTAAATACAAAGGGCACAATGCCGACTCAAGTACAAGAAGACTGGCTCTTCTTACTGTCTATGATTTGAACCTTTCCTATGACACTAGTTATAGATTCCGATGCTTCACTTCAGGTTTACTGTATCCAGCTGACCTTCTTATTGACGATGAAACACAGAAATTGCATCGGAATTATATACAAAAGGCACAATGCCGACCTAAGTACAAGAAGACTGACTCATCTTACTGTCTATGTTTTGAACCATTCCTGTGACAAAAGTTATAAATTCCGATGCTTCACTTCAGTTGTACTGTATCCCTCTGATCTTCTTATTGACGATGAAACACAGAAATTGCATCGGAATTAAATACAAAAGGCACAATGCCGACTCAAGTACAAGAAGTCCGGCTCTTCTTACTGTCTATGCTTTGAACCTCTCCTGTGACACCGGTTTTAGATTCCGGGGCTTCACTTCAGGTTTACTGTATTCCTTGGACCTTCTTATTGACGACGAACACAGAAATTGCATCGTAATTAAATACAAAAGGCATCATGCCGACTGAAGTACAAGAGGACTGACTCTTCATACTGACTATGTTTCGAACCATTCCTGTGACACTAGTTATAGATTCCGATGCTTCACTTCAGGTTTACTGTATCCAGCCGACCTTCTTATTGACGATGAAACACAGAAATTGCATCGGAATTAAATACAAAAGGCACAATGCCGACTCAAGTACAAGAAGTCCGGCTCTTCTTACTCTCTATGTTTTGAACCTCTCCTGTGACACCGGTTTTAGATTCCGATGCTTCACTTCAGGTTTACTGTATTCCTTGGACCTTCTTATTGACGACGAACACAGATATTGCATCGGAATTAAATAGAAAATGCACAACGCCGACATAAGTACTAGAAAACTGACTCTTTTTCCTGTCTATGTTTTGAACCATTCCTGTGACACTAGTTAAAGGTTCCGATGCTTCACTTCAGGTTTACTGTGTCCAGCTGACCATCTCATTGACGATGAAACACAGAAATTGCATCAAAATTAAATACAAAAGGCACAATGCCGACATAAGTACAAGAAGACTGAGTCTTTTTACTATCAATGTTTTGAACCACTCCTGTGACACTAGTTATAGATTCCGATGCTGCACTTCAGGTTTACTGTATCCCACTGACCGTCTTATTAACGATGAAACACAGAAATTGCATCGGAATTAAATACAAAAGGCACAATGCCGACTCCGGTTCAAGGAGTCTGACTCTTCTTACTGTCTATGTTTTGATCCTTTCCTGTGAGACCGGTTTTGATTCTGTTGCTTCACTTCAGGTTTACTGTATCGCTTGGACCTTCTTATTGACGACGAAGCACAGAAATTGCATCGTAATTAAAAATAAAAGGAACAATGCCGACTTAAGTACAAGAAAAAAGACTCTTCTTAATATCTATGCTTTGAAACATTCCTGTGACACTAGTTATAGAATCCGATGCTTCACTTCAGGTTTACTGTATCCAGCTGACCTTCTTATTGGCGATGAAACACAGAAATTCCATTGGAATTAAATACAAAAGACACAATGCCGACTTAAGTACAAGAAGACTGACTCTTCTTACTGTCTATGCTTTCATACATTCCTGTGACACTAGTTATAGATTCTGATGCTTCACTTCAGTTTTACTGTATCCCTCTGACCGCAATATTGACGATGGAACACAGAAATTGCATTTGAATTATATACAAAAGGCCAAATTCCAACTCAAGTACAAGTAGTCTGGCTCTTCTTACTCTCTACGTTTTGAAACTTTCCTGTGAGACCGGTTTTAGATTCCGATGCTTCACTTCAGGTTTACTGTATCCCTTGGGCGTTCTTATTGACGACGAACACAGAAATTGCATCGGAATTAAACAGAAAATGCTCAATGCCGATTTCAGTACAAGATAACTGACACTTTTTCCTGTCTATGTTGTGAACCATTCCTGTGACACTAGTTATAGATTCCGATGCTTCACTTCAGGTTTACGTTTTCCAGCTGACCTTCTTATTGACGATGAAACACAGAAATTGCATCGGAATTAAATACAAAAGGCACAATGCCGACTTAAGTACAAGAAGACTGAATCTTCTTAATGTCTATGTTATGAACCATTCCTGTGACACTAGTTATAGAATCCGATGCTTCACTCCAGTTTTACTGTATCCCTCTCACCTTCTTACTGAAGATGAAACACAGAAATTGCATCGGAATTAAATACAAAAGGCACAATGCCGTCTTATGTACAAGAAGACTGACTCATCTTACTGTCTATGTTTTGAACCATTCCTGTGACACTAGTTTTAGTTTCCGATGCTTCACTTCAGGTTTACTGTATCCCACCGACCGTCGTACTGACGATGAAACACAGAAATTGCATCAGAATTAAATACAAAAGGCACAATGCCGACTTAAGTACAAGAAGACTGACTCTTCTTACTCTCTATGTTTTGAACCATTCCTGTTGTTGTGTCGGTAGTTGGGCCGACACCGTGAAGTGGAGATGGCTGAAAATGAACTCTAGACTAACGCTGTAGCCGATAGGGCACGCACGGCTAAAGCAAACGGGCGTGAAGTCTGGAACATGAGAACTTATAAATGAATAAGAAGAAAAGTATGTAGATGCTTATTACTTATCTTTTATTTAGTCTTTGGAATACATCTCTCTTGAATACTCGTAAGCTATAGGCACTGATACAACTGGCGCCTTGCTAGTTCGTAGCCATTAACTTAGCTGATGGCTATTCTGTCTCTCGGCTAATGAGAGCGAAAGGCTTCGTACATCTGGTCGGTAGCAAGGTTCTCGTACAACTGGGCTGTAGCAAGGTTCTCGTACAACTGGGGCGAGTGCTCTCTCGTATCACGAGACCTGCCTTGGTGGTGGCGCTAGGTCTGCGATTACACAGTGGCGACACGCGGGTCCGACATGTACTAAGTGGACCGCGGCCGATTTAAGCTACCACCTAGCAAGTGTGGTGTCTGGCGGTGACACCACACCTGTGACACTAGTTATAGATTCCGATGTTTCACTTCAGGTTTACTGTATCCCTCTGACCGTCGTACTGACGATGAAACATAGTAACTGCATCGGAATTAAATAGAAAAGGCATAATGCCGACTTAAGTACAAGAAGACTGATTCTTCTTACTATGTTTGAACATTTCCTGTGAGACCAGTATTAGATTCCGATGCTTCACTATATGTTTACTGTATCCCATGGACCTTCTTGTTGACAATGAAACACAGAAATTGCATCGTAATTAAATACAAAAGGCATCATGCCGACTGAAGTACAAGAGGACTGACTCTTCATACTGACTATGTTTTGAACCATTCCTGTGACACTAGTTATAGAATCCGATGCTTCACTCCAGTTTTACTGTATCCCTCTCACCTTCTTACTGAAAATGAAACACAGAAATTGCATCGGAATTAAATACAAAAGGCACAATGCCGACTTAAGTAAAAGAAGACTGACTCGTCCTACTGTCTATGTTTTGAACCATTCCTGTGACACTAGTTATAGATTCCGATGCTTCACAATCAGGTTTACTGTATCCCTCTGACCTTCTTATTGACGATCAAACACTGAAAATTGATCGGAATTAAATACAAAGGGCACAATGCCGACTCAAGTACAAGAAGACTGGCTCTTCTTACTGTCTATGATTTGAACCATTCCTATGACACTAGTTATAGATTCCGATGCTTCACTTCAGGTTTACTGTATCCAGCTGACCTTCTTATTGACGATGAAACACAGAAATTGCATCGGAATTATATACAAAAGGCACAATGCCGACCTAAGTACAAGAAGACTGACTCATCTTACTGTCTATGTTTTGAACCATTCCTGTGACAAAAGTTATAAATTCCGATGCTTCACTTCAGTTGTACTGTATCCCTCTGATCTTCTTATTGACGATGAAACACAGAAATTGCATCGGAAATAAATACAAAAGGCACAATGCCGACTCAAGTACAAGAAGTCCGGCTCTTCTTACTGTCTATGCTTTGAACCTCTCCTGTGACACCGGTTTTAGATTCCGGGGCTTCACTTCAGGTTTACTGTATTCCTTGGACCTTCTTATTGACGACGAACACAGAAATTGCATCGTAATTAAATACAAAAGGCATCATGCCGACTGAAGTACAAGAGGACTGACTCTTCATACTGACTATGTTTCGAACCATTCCTGTGACACTAGTTATAGATACCGATGCTTCACTTCAGGTTTACTGTATCCAGCCGACCTTCTTATTGACGATGAAACACAGAAATTGCATCGGAATTATATACAAAAGGCACAATGCCGACTTAAGTACACGAAGACTGACTCTTCTTACTGTCTACGTTTTGAACCATTCCTGTGACACTACTTAGATTCCGATGCTTCAATTGAGTTTTACTGTATCCCTCTGGCATTCTTACTGACGATGAAACACAGAAATTGCATCGGAATTAAATAGAAAAGTCACAATGCCGACTTAAGTTCAAGAAGTCTGACTCTTCCTACTCTCTATGTTTTGAACCATTCCTGTGACACAAGTTTTAGATTCCGATGCTTCACTTCAGGTTTACTGTATCTCTCTGACCACCTTATTGACGATGAAACACAGAGATTGCATCTTAACTAAATACAAAAGGCACAATGCAGACTTAAGTACAAGAAGACTGACTCTTCTTACTGTCTATGTTTTGAACCATTCCTGTTACACTAGCTAAAGATTCCGATGATTCACTTCAGGTTTACTGTATCCAGCTGACCTTCTTATTGACGATGAAACACAGGAATTACATCAAAATTAAATACAAAAAGCACAATGCCGACATAAGTACAAGATGTCTAACTCATTCTACTGTCTATGTTTTGAACCATTCCTGTGACAATAGTTATAGATTCCGATGCTGAACTTCAGGCTTACTGTATCCCTCTGACCGTCTTATTAACGATGAAACACAGAAATTGCATCGGAATTAAATACAAAAGGCACAATGCCGACTCACGTACAAGATGTCTGGCTCTTCTTACTGTCTATGTTTTGAACCTTTCCTGTGAGACCGGTTTAGATTCCGATGCTTCACTTCGGGTTTACTGTATCCCTGGGACCTTCTTATTGACGACGAAACACAGAAATTGCATCGGAATTAAATAGAAAAGGCACAATGCCGACTTAAGTACAAGAAAAAGGACTCTTCTGAATATCTAAGCTTTGAACCATTCCTGTGACACTAGTTATAGATTCCGATGCTTCACTTCAGGTTTACTGTATCCAGCTGACCTTCTTATTGACGACGAGACACAGAAATTGCATCGGAATTAAATACAAAAGGCACAATGACGACTTAAGTACAAGAAGACTGACTCTTCCTACCGTCTATGATTTGAACCACTCCTGAGACACTAGTGTTGGATTCCGATGCTTCACTTCAGATTTACTGTATACCTCTGACGTTCTTATTGAAGATGAAACACAGAAATTGCATCGGAATTAAATACAAAAGGCCCAATGCCGACTCAAGTACAAGAAGTCCGGCTCTTCTTACTGTCTATGTTTTGAACCTCTCCTGTGACACTGGTTTTAGAGTCCGATGCTTCACTTCAGGTTTACTGTATCCCTCTGACCTTCTTATTGACGATGAAACACAGAAATTGCATCGGAATAAAATACATAAGGCACAATGCCGACTCAAGTACTAGATGACTGACTCTTCTTACTGTCTATGTTTTGAACCATTCCTGTGACGCTAGTAATAGATTACGATGCTTCACGTCAGGTTTACTGTATCCCTCTGACCGTCGTATTGACGATGAAACACAGAAATTGCATCGGAATTAAATACAAAAGGCACAATGCCGACTCAAGTACATGAAGCCTGGCTCTTCTTCCTGTCTATGTTTTGAACCATTCCTGTGACTCTAGATATGGATTCCGATGCTCCTCTTCAGGTTTACTGTTTCCAGCTGACCTTCTTATTGACAATGAAACACAGAAATTGCAACGGAATTAAATACAAAAGGCACAATGCCGACTCAAGTACAAGAAGATTGACTCTTCTTACCGTTTATGTGTTGAACCATTCCTGTGACACTAGTTATAGATTCCGATGCTTCACTTCAGATTTACTGAATCCCTGTGACCTTCTTATTGTCGATGAAACACAGAAATTGCATCGGAATTAAAAAACAAAAAGGCAAAATGATGTCATAAGTACAAGAATGCTGACTCTTCTTACTGTCTATGTTTTGAACCATTCCTGTGACACTAGTTATAGATTCCGATGCTTCACTTCAGTTTTACTGTATCCCTCTGACCGTCTTATTGACGATGAAACACAGAAATTGCATCGGAATTAAAGACAAAAGGCCCAATTCCAACTCAAGTACAAGTTGTCTGGCTCTTCTTACTGTCTACGTTTTGAACCTTTCCGGTGAGACCGGTTTTAGATTCTGATGCTTCGCTTCAGGTTTACTGTATCCCTTGGACGTTCTTATTGACGACGAACACAGATATTGCATCGGAATTAAATAGAAAATGCACAATGCCGACTACAGTACAAGATAACTGACACTTTTTCCTGTCTATGATTTGAACCATTCCTGTGACACTAGTTATAGATTCCGATGCTTCACTTCAGGTTTACTGTTTCCAGCTAACCTTCTTATTGACGATGAAACACTGAAAATTGCATCGGAATTAAATACATAAGCACAATGCCGACTTAAGTACACGAAGACTGACTCTTCTTACTGTCTACGTTTTGAACCATTCCTGTGACACTACTTAGATTCCGATGCTTCACTTCAGATTTACTGTATACCTCTGACGTTCTTACTGAAAATGAAACACAGAAATTGCATCGGAAGTAAATACAAAATGCCCAATGCCGACTCAAGTACAAGAAGTCCGGCTCTTCTTACTGTCTATGTTTTGAACCTCTCCTGTGACACTGGTTTTAGTTTCCAATGCTTCACTTCAGGTTTACTGTATTCCTTGGACCTTCTTATTGACGACGAACACAGAAATTGCATCGGAATTAAATAGAAAATGCACAACGCCGACATAAGTACAAGAAAACTAACTCTTTTTCCTGTCTATGTTTTGAACCATTCCTGTGACACTAGTTAAGGATTCCGATGCTTCACTTCAGAATTACGGTATCCAGCTGACCTTCTTATTGACGATGAAACACAGATATTACATCAAAATTAAATACAAAAGGCACAATGCCGATATAAGTACAAGATGTCTGACTCATTCTACTGTCTATGTTTTGAAACATTCCTGTGACAATAGTTGTAGATTCCGATGCTGCACTTCAGGTTTACTGTATCCCTCTGACCGTCTTATTAACGATGAAACACAGAAATTACATCGGAATTAAATACAAAAGGCACAATGCCGACTCAGGTACAAGAAGTCTGGCTCTTCTTACTGTCTATGTTTTGAACCTTTCCTGTGAGACCGGTTTAGATTCCGATGCTTCACTTCGGGTTTACTGTATCCCTGGGACCTTCTTATTGACGACAAAACATAGAAATTGCATCGGAATTAAATAGAAAAAGCACAATGCCGACTTAAGTACAAGAAAAAGGACTCTTCTGAATATCTATGGTTTGAACCATTCCCGTGACACTAGTTATAGATTCCGATGCTTCACTTCAGGTTTACTGTATCCAGCTGACCTTCTTATTGACGATGAAACACAGAAATTGCATCGGAATAAAATACATAAGGCACAATGCCGACTCAAGTACTAGATGACTGACTCTTCTTACTGTCTATGTTTTGAACCATTCCTGTGACACTAGTAAAAGATGCCGATGCTTCACTTCAGGTTTACTGTATCCCTCTGACCGTCGTATTGACGATGAAACACAGAAATTGCTTCGGAATTAAATACGAAAGGCACAATGCCGACTCAAGTACAAGCAGACTGGCTCTTCTTCCTGTCTATGTTTTGAACCATTCCTGTGACACTAGATATGGATTCCGATGCTTCTCTTCAGGTTTTCTGTGGCCAGCTGAACTTCTTATTGACAATGAAACACAGAAATTGCATCGGAATTAAATACAAAAGGCACAATGCCGACTGAAGTACAAGAATATTGACTCTTCTTACCGTTTATGTTCGAACCATTCCTGTGACACTAGTTATAGATTATGATGCTTCACTTCAGGTTTACTGTATCCCTGTGATTTTCTTATTGACGATGAAACACAGAAATTGCATCGGAATTAAATACAAAAGGCACAATGATGACTTAAGTACAATAATACTGACTCTTCTTACTGTCTATGTTTTGAACCATTCCTGTGACACTAGTTATAGATTCCGATGCTTCACTTCAGTTTTACTGTATCCCTCTGACCGTCTTATTGACGATGAAACACAGAAATTGCATCGGAATTAAATACAAAAGGCCCAATTCCAACTCAAGTACAAGTAGTCTGGCTCTTCTTACTGTCTATGTTTTGAACCTTTCCTGTGAGACCGGTTTTAGATTCCGATGCTTCACTTCAGGTTTACTGTATCCCTTGGACGTTCTTATTGACGACGAACACAGAAATTGCATCGGAATTAAATAGAAAATGCACAATGCCGACTTCAGTACAAGATAACTGACACTTTTTCCTGTCTATGATTTGAACCACTCCTGAGACACTAGTGTTGGATTCCGATGCTTCACTTCAGGTTTACTGTATACCTCTGACCTTCTTATTGAAGATGAAACACAGTAATTGCATCGGAATTAAATACAAAAGGTACAATGCCGACTCAAGTACAAGAGGTCCGGCTCTTCTTACTGTCTATGTTTTGAACCTCTCCTGTGACACCGGTTTTAGATTCCAGGGCTTCACTTCAGGTTTACTGAATTCCATGAACCTTCTTATTGACGACGAACACAGAAATTGCATCGGAATTAAATAGAAAATGCACAACGCCGACATAAGTACAAGAAAAAAGACTCTTCTTAATATCTATGTTTTGAACCATTCCTGTGACACTAGTTATAGATTCCGATGCTTCACTTCAGGTTCACTGTATCCCTCTGACCGTCGTATTGACGATGAAATACAGAAATTGCATCGGAATTAAATACAAAAAGCACAATGCCGACTCAAGTACAAGAAGACTGGCTCTTCTTCCTGTCTATGTTTTAAACCATTCCTGTGACACTAGTTATGGATTCCGATGCTTCTCTTCAGGTTTACTGTTTCCAGCTGACCTTCTTATTGCCGATGAAACACTGAAATTGCATCGGAATTAAATACAAAAGGCACAATGCCGACTCAAGTGCAAGAAGATTGACTCTTCTTACCGTTTATGTTTTGAACCATTCCTGTGACACTAGTTATAGATTCCGATGCTTCACTTCTGTTTTACTGTATCCCTGTGACCGTATCAATGACGATGGAACACAGAAATTGCATCGGAGTTAAATACAAAAGGCCAAATTCAAACTCAAGTACAAGTAGTCTGGCTCTTCTTACTGTCTATGCTTTGAAACTTTCCTGTGAGACCGGTTTTAGATTCCGATGCTTCACTTCAGGTTTACTGTATCCCTTGGGCGTTCTTATTGACGACGAACACAGAAATTGCATCGGAATTAAATAGAAAATGCACAATGCCGACTTCAGTACAAGATAACTGACACTTATTCCTGTCTATGTTTTGAAAATTCCTGTGAGACTAGTTATAGATTCCGATGCTTCACTTCAGGTTTACTGTATCCCTCTGACCTTCTTATTGACGATCAAACACAGAAATTGCATCGGAATTAAATAAAAAAAGCACAATGCCGACTCAAGTATAAGAAGACTGGCTCTTCTTACTGTCTATGATTTGAACCATTTCTATGACACTAGTTATAGATTCCGATGCTTCACTTCAGGTTTACTGTATCCAGCTGACCTTCTTATTGACGATGAAACACAGAAATTGCATCGGAATTATATACAAAAGGCACAATGCCGACTGAAGTACAAGAATATTGACTCTTCTTACCGTTTATGTTTGAACCATACCTGTGACACTAGTTATAGATTCTGATGCTTCACTTCAGGTTTACTGTATCCCTGTGACCTTCTTATTGACCATGAAACACAGAAATTGCATCGGAATTAAATACAAAAGGCACAATGATGACTTAAGTACAAGAATACTGACTCTTCTTACTGTCTATGTTTTGAACCATTCCTGTGACACTAGTTATGGATTCCGATGCTTCACTTCAGTTTTACTGTATCCCTCTGACCGTCTTATTGACGATGAAACACAGAAATTGCATCGGAATTAAATACAAAAGGCCCAATTCCAACTCAAGTACAAGTAGTCTGGCTCTTCTTACTGTCTATGTTTTGAACCTTTCCTGTGAGACCGGTTTTAGATTCCGATGCTTCACTTCAGGTTTACTGTATCCCTTGGACGTTCTTATTGACGACGAACACAGAAATTACATCGGAATTAAATAGAAAATGCACAATGCCGACTTCAGTACAAGAAGACTGACTCTTCTTACTGTCTATGTTTTGAACCATTCCTGTGACACATGTTATAGATTCCGATGCTTCACTTCAGTTTTACTGTGTCCCTCTGACCTTCTTATTGACGATGAAACACAGAAATTGCATCGGAATTAAATACAAAAGGCACAATGCCGACTCAAGAACAAGAAGTCCGGCTCTTCTTACTGTCTATGTTTTGAACCTCTCCTGTGACACCGGTTTTAGATTCCGGGGCTTCACTTCAGGTTTGCTGTATTCCATGAACCTTCTTATTGACGACGAACACAGAAATTGAATCGGAATTAAATAGAAAATGCACAACGCCGACATAAGTACAAGAAAAAAGACTCTTCTTAATATCTATGTTTTGAACCATTCCTGTTACACTAGTTATAGATTCCGATGCTTCACTTCAAGTTTACTGTATCCAGCTGATCTTCTTATTGGCGATGAAACACAGAAATTGCATCGGAAATAAATACAAAAGGCAAAATGCCGACTTAAGTACATGAAGACTGACTCTTCTTACTGTCTATGTTTTCATACATTCCTGTGACTCTAGTTATAGATTGCGATGCTTCACTTCAGTTTTACTGTATCCCTATGACCTTCTAATTGCCGATGAAACACAGAAATTGCATCGAAATTAAATACAAAAGGCACAATGCCGACTCAAGTACAGGAAGACTGGCTCTTCTTCCTGTCTATGTTTTAAACCATTCCTGTGACACTAGTTATGGATTCCGATGCTTCTCTTCAGGTTTACTGTTTCCAGCTGACCTTCTTATTGCCGATGAAACACTGAAATTGCATCGGAATTAAATACAAAAGGCACAATGCCGACTCAAGTGCAAGAAGATAGACTCTTCTTACCGTTTATGTTTTGAACCATTCCTGTGACACTAGTTATAGATTCCGATGCTTCACTTCAGTTTTACTGTATCCCTCTGACCGTATCAATGACGATGGAACACAGAAATTGCATCGGAGTTAAATACAAAAGGCCAAATTCCAACTCAAGTACAAGTAGTCTGGCTCTTCTTACTGTCTATGTTTTGAAACTTTCCTGTGAGACCGGTTTTAGATTCCGATGCTTCACTTCAGGTTTACTGTATCCCTTGGGCGTTCTTATTGACGACGAACACAGAAATTGCATCGGAATTAAATAGAAAATGCACAATGCCGACTTCAGTACAAGATAACTGACACTTTTTCCTGTCTATGTTTTGAAAATTCCTGTGACACTAGTTATAGATTCCGATGCTTCACTTCAGGTTTACTGTATCCCTCTGACCTTCTTATTGACGATCAAACACAGAAATTGCATCGGAATTAAATACAAAAAGCACAATGCCGACTCAAGTACAAGAAGACTGGCTCTTCTTACTGTCTATGATTTGAACCATTTCTATGACACTAGTTATAGATTCCGATGCTTCACTTCAGGTTTACTGTATCCAGCTGACCTTCTTATTGACGATGAAACACAGAAATTGCATCGTAATTATATACAAAAGGCACAATGCCGACCTAAGTACAAGAAGACTGACTCTTATTACTGTCTATGTTTTGAACCATTCCTGTGACACAAGTTATAGATTCCGATGCTTCACTTCAGTTTTACTGTATCCCTCTGATCTTCTTATTGACGTTGAAACACAGAAATTGCATCGGAATTAAATACAAAAGGTACAATGACGACTCAAGTACAAGAGGTCCGGCTCTTCTTACTGTCTATGTTTTGAACCTCTCCTGTGACACCGGTTTTAGATTCCGGGGCTTCACTTCAGGTTTACTGTATTCCATGGACCTTCTTATTGACGACGAACACAGAATAGCATCGGAATTAAATAGAAAATGCACAACGCCGACATAAGTACAAGAAAACTAACTCTTTTTACTGTCTATGTTTTGAACCATTCCTGTGACACTAGTTAAAGATTCCGATGCTTCACTTCAGGTTTACTGTATCCAGCTGACCTTCTTATTGACGATGAAATACAGAAATTACATCAAAATTAAATACAAAAGGCACAATGCCGACATAAGTACAAGATGTCTCACTCATTCTACTGTCTATGTTTTGGACCATTCCTGTGACAATAGTTATAGATTCCGATGCTGCACTTCAGGTTTACTGTATCCCTCTGACCGTCTTATTAACTATGAAACACAGAAATTGCATCGGAATTAAATACAAAAGGCACAATGCCGACTCAGGTACAAGAAGTCTGGCTCTTCTTACTGTCTATGTTTTGAACCTTTCCTGTGAGACCGGTTTAGATTCCGATGCTTCCCTTCGGGTTTACTGTATCCCTGAGACCTTCTTATTGACGACGAAACACAGAATTTTCATCGGAATTAAATGGAAAAAGCGCAATGCCGACTTAGGTACAAGAAAGAGGACTCTTCTGAATATCTATGGTTTGAACCATTCCTGTGACACTAGTTATAGATTCCGATGCTTCACTTCAGGTTTACTGTATCCAGCTGACCTTCTTATTGACGATGAAACATAGAAATAGCATCGGAATTAAATACAAAAGGCACAATGCCGACTTAAGTACAAGAAGACTGACTCTTCTTACTGTCTATGTTTTGATATATTCCTGTGAAACTAGTTATAGATTCCGATGTTTCACTTCAGTTTTACTATATCCCTCTGACCTTCTTATTGATGATGAAACACAGAAATTGCATCGGAATAAAATACATTAGGCACCATGCCGACTCAAGTACTAGATGACTGACTCTTCTTACTGTCTATGTTTTGAACCATTCCTGTGACACTAGTAATAGATTCCGATGCTTCACTTCCGGTTTACTGTATCCCTCTGACCGTCGTATTGACGATGAAACACAGAAATTGCATCGTAATTAAATACAAAAGGCACAATGCCGACTCAAGTACAAGAAGACTGGCTCTTCTTCCTGTCTATGTTTTGAACCATTCCTGTGGCACTAGATATGGATTCCGATGCTTCTCTTCAGGTTTACTGTTGCCAGCTGACCTTCTTATTGACAATGAAACACAGAAATTGCATCGGAATTAAATACAAAAGGCACAATGCCGACTCAAGTACAAGAAGATTGACTCTACTTACCGTTTATGTTTTGAACCTTTCCTGTGACACTAGTTATAGATTCTGATGCTTCACTTCAGGTTTACTGTATCCCTGTGACCTTCTTATTGACGATGAAACACAGAAATTGCATCGGAATTAAATACAAAAGGCACAATGCCGACTCAAGTACAAGAAGACTGACTCTTATTCCTGTCTATGGACTGACTCTTATTCCTGTCTATGTTTTGAACCATTCCAGTGACACTAGTCATAGATTCCGATGCTTCACTACAGTTTTACTGTATCCCTGTGACCTTCTTATTGACGATGAAACACAGAAATTGCATCGGAATAAATACAAAAGGCACAATGCCGACTTAAGTACAAGAAGACTGACTCTTCTTACTGTCTATGTTTTGAACCATTCTTGTGACACTAGTTATAGACTCCGATGTTTCACTTCAGGTTTACTGTATCCCTTGGACATTCTTATTCATGATGAAACACAGAAATTGCATCGCAATTAAATACAAAAGGCACAATGCCGACTTAAGTACAAGAAGACTGACTCTATTTACTGACTATGTTTGAACATTTCCTGTGAGACCAGTATTAGATTCCGATGCTTCACTATATGTTTACTGTTTCCCATGGACCTTCTTATTGACGATGAAACACAGAAATTGCATCGGAATTAAATACAAAAGGCACCATGCCGACTTAAGTACAAGAAGTCTGACTCTTCATACTGACTATGTTTTGAAATATTCCTGTGACACTAGTTATAGATTCCGATGCCTCACTTCAGGTTTACTGTATCCCTTGGACATTCTTATTCATGATGAAACACAGAAATTGCATCGCAATTAAATACAAAAGGCACAATGCCGACTTAAGTACAAGAAGAGTGACTCTTCCTACTGTCTATGTTTTGAACCATTCCTGTGACACTAGTTATAGATTCCGATGCCTCACTTCAGGTTTACTGTATCCCTTGGACCTTTTTATTGACGACGAGACACAGAAATTGCATCAGAATTAAATACAAAAGGCACAATGACGACTTAAGTACAAGAAGACTGACTCTTCCTACCGTGTATGATTTGAACCACTCCTGAGACACTAGTGTTGGATTCCGATGCTTCACTTCAGGTTTACTGTATACCTCTGACCTTCTTATTGAAGATGAAACACAGAAATTGCATCGGAAGTAAATACAAAAGGCCCAATGCCGACTCAAGTACAAGAAGTCCGGCTGTTCTTTCTGTCTATGTTTTGAACCTCTCCTGTGACACTGGTTTTAGTTTCCACTGCTTCACTTCAGGTTTACTGTATTCCTTGGACCTTCTTATTGACGACGAACACAGAAATTGCATCGGAATTAAATAGAAAATGCACAACGCCGACATAAGTACAAGAAAACTAACTCTTTTTCCTGTCTATGTTTTGAACCATTCCTGTGACACTAGTTAAAGATTCCGATGCTTCACTTCAGAATTACTGTATCCAGCTGACCTTCTTATTGACGATGAAACACAGAAATTACATCAAAATTAAATACAAAAGGCACAATGCCGATATAAGTACAAGATGTCTGACTCATTCTACTGTCTATGTTTTGAACCATTCCTGTGACAATAGTTGTAGATTCCGATGCTGCACTTCAGGTTTACTGTATCCCTCTGACCGTCTTATTAACGATGAAACACAGAAATTACATCGAAATTAAATACAAAAGGCACAATGCCGACTCAGGTACAAGAAGTCTGGCTCTTCTTACTGTCTATGTTTTGAACCTTTCCTGTGAGACCGGTTTAGATTCCGATGCTTCACTTCGGGTTTACTGTATCCCTGGGACCTTCTTATTGACGACAAAACACAGAAATTGCATCGGAATTAAATAGAAAAGCACAATGCCGACTTAAGTACAAGAAAAAGGACTCTTCTGAATATCTGTGGTTTGAACCATACCTGTGACACTAGTTATAGATTCCGATGCTTCACTTCAGGTTTACTGTATCCAGCTGACCTTCTTATTGACGATGAAACACAGAAATAGCATCGGAATTAAATACAAAAAGCACAATGCCGACTTAAGTACAAGAAGACTGACTCTTCTTCCTGTCTATGCTTTGATATATTCCTGTGACACTAGTTATAGATTCCGATGTTTCACTTCAGTTTTACCATATCCCTCTGACCTTCTTATTGACGATGAAACACAGAAATTGCATCGGAATAAAATACATAAGGCACAATGCCGACTCAAGTACTAGATGACTGACTCTTCTTACTGTCTATGTTTTGAACCATTTCTGTGCCACTAGTAAAAGATTCCGATGCTTCACTTCAGGTTTACTGTATCCCTCTGACCGTCGTGTTGACGATGAAACACAGAAATTGCTTCGGAATTAAATACAAAAGGCACAATGCCGACTCAAGTACAAGAAGACTGGCTCTTCTTCCTGTCTATGTTTTGAACCATTCCTGTGACACTAGATATGGATTCCGATGCTTCTCTTCAGGTTTACTGTTGCCAGCTGAACTTCTTATTGACAATGAAACACAGAAATTGCATCGGAATTAAATACAAAAGGCACAATGCCGACTGAAGTAAAAGAATATTGACTCTTCTTACCGTTTATGTTCGAACCATTCCTGTGACACTAGTTATAGATTCTGATGCTTCACTTCAGGTTTACTGTATCCCTGTGACCTTCTTATTGACGATGAAACACAGAAATTGCATCGGAATTAAATACAAAAGGCACAATGATGACTTAAGTACAAAAATACTGACTCTTCTTACTGTCTATGTTTTGAACCATTCCTGTGACACTAGTTATAGATTCCGATGCTTCACTTCAGTTTTACTGTATCCCTCTGACCGTCTTATTGACGATGAAACACAGAAATTGCATCGGAATTAAATACAAAAGGCCCAATTCCAACTCAAGTACAAGTAGTCTGGCTCTTCTTACTGTCTATGTTTTGAAGCTTTCCTGTGAGACCGGTTTTAGATTCCGATGCTTCACTTCAGGTTTACTGTATCCCTTGGACGTTCTTATTGACGACGAACACAGAAATTGCATCGGAATTAAATAGAAAATGCACAATGCCGACTTCAGTACAAGAAACTGACACTTTTTCCTGTCTATGATTTGAACCACTCCTGAGACACTAGTGTTGGTTTCCGATGCTTCACTTCAGGTTTACTGTATACCTCTGACCTTCTTATTGAAGATGAAACACAGAAATTGCATCGGAATTAAATAGAAAATGTACAACGCCGACATAAGTACAAGAAAAAAGACTCTTCTTAACCCTGCTGTTCTGTTCGGGTCTATATGACCCGAAACGAATATGAACGTTATTTTACATTATGTAAATACCAATATATATTTATGAAACTTTGTGACTTTGTCTGAAAATGGATGAGCAGCATGTGTTTTAAAAGGTTTTAAAAAAGTTTAAGAAGTTTGGGCTTCAACTGTAATAGTTGCATATGTAATGTTCGGGTCATAATGACCCGACACAAATATGTTTAGTGTAACTCGTATTTATTTCTAAAATCTGGAAATGGCGAAAATTATTTTTGTTGTGTTGTGTGGGAATAGTGACTGCATCATTCCAACTTACTCTCAACAATCACCTAAAGCTCCATGCGTTCACAACAATGGGCTTGTTTGTTGCTTTCCCCAGGAAATAATAATTGGCAGTTCTCAATAATTGGAATGCTTTGTTTCTGCCCAGTTTGACTTGTGACACCATGGCGATGAGACCATTGAATGATCGTGAGTTGGAAGAAATAGTAAATGCCTCACCAGATGAAGGATCACTTTCTGAGTTTGAAGATCACATCAGCAATGCATCTGAAAGCGAGTGTTCCGATGACAGTTACGACAGTCCACAGCCCATACAAAATAGTGTAGAGACTTTTCTTTCTAAAAATGGGAATATAGAATGGCAGTTGCATCCACCAGCACAACATGGTCGCCTACCAGCTTCGAACATCATCAAGAGTACCCCAGGAGTTACCAGGTATGCAGTCAGCAGAATATCTGATGTAAAATGTTCATTTGAAGCAGTATTTCACACAGCGCTTCAAAATGAAATAATAGAGATGACAAATATTGAAGGGCAGCGAGTTTATGGTGAACAGTGGACAGATATTGATGGTTCTGTTTTCCATGCATACTTAGGACTCTTACTCCTAGCGGGTGTATATCGATCTCATGGGGAGTCTACAAAAAGTTTGTGGGATAAAGATACTGGGCGAAACATATTTCGAGCAACCATGTCTCATGAAACATTCTGTAAGATATCACGTGTCCTGCGATTTGACAAGAAATCTACTAGAGAGGAAAGACGACGTACTGACAAACTTGCCGCAATTCGTAGTATTTGGGAGAAGTGGGTAGAGGTCCTTCCTAAACTGTATAATCCAGGAGAAAATGTTACTGTTGACGAGCAGTTAGTAGCATTTAGAGGTCGCTGTCCATTCAAGCAGTATATCCCAAGTAAACCGGCAAAATATGGGATCAAAATATGGACCATGTGTGACAGCAAAACTTCATACGTACTGAAAGCCCAAATTTATACAGGAAAGGTGAGTGGAGCGGCACCAGAAAGAAATCAGGGAATGAGGGTGGTATCTGATCTCACTTCTGAGTTACGTGGTCAGAATATCACGTGTGACAACTTTTTTACGTCGTACAATTTGGGGCAGCTGCTTCTGAAAAGGAAATTGACTATGTTGGGAACTATACGGAAAAATAAGCCGGAGCTTCCACACAAAATGACCAACAAGGAGGTACACAGCTCTTCATTTTACTTCACAAATGACACTACTGTGGTTAATTATATTCCTAAGAGACACAAGAATGTTGTACTTATGAGCACTCTCCACCATGATGCGGAAATCAGTGACAGGGCTGATAAGAAGCCAAAAATGATTTTGGACTATAATTCAACCAAAGGTGCTGTAGACACGCTTGATCAGTTATTAGGTACATATACATGCAAACGAAAAAGTAATAGGTGGCCAATGATAGTTTTCTACAATATTCTTGATGTTTCTGCTTATAATGCATACGTTTTGTGGATTTCGGTTGACCCTAATTGGAATGCAAGCAAATTGACTAGAAGGAGAATATTCTTGGAGGAACTTGGAAAGTCACTGATAAAAGAACATATTGCATCAAGAACGCATTTCCCAAGAACAGAAGATTCTTTGAGAATGGTCACAAGCATCCAAAACCCGAATGATGTGGGTGGTGTGTCAGAATCGGTAACAACAAGAAAATCTACAAAACGTGCACGCTGTAAGTTCTGTCCATCAAGTAATGACAATAAAACAAACATGGTGTGTGGAAAATGTAGTAAACATATTTGCAAGAAACATGTAACCTACTTGTGTCCACAGTGCAAGCAGTAAGAAAAGAACTGTAGTATTTTATAAGATGATTGTATTGAAAATTCTGTTGTTTCAAATTTATGTGAATACTTGTGCCTAAACTACAATCAGTAAGAAGAGAGGATTCTAAAGTTGTAGTGCTTTCTATGTTGGAATGTAATAAAAAAACTGTAGTGTGTTCTGTACTGTAGTGTGCTCTAAGATGAATATCTGTAATGACAACTGTCTGTTGTTAGAAAATGTCAATACTTACGTCTAAACTGTCAACAATAAGAATAGAAGTATGGAAAAACTGTAGTGCTTTCTAAGTTGAATGCCTGTAATGGAAACTGTCTGTTGTTTCAAATTTATGTGCATATTTAAATGAAAAATATCCCTCAATAAAGTTGTATGCATTGTTATTATTATTATTATTACCATTATTATTATTATTATTATTATTATTATTATTACTAACAAGGTACTGGAATAGAACAACAATGTCGATAGCTAAAACTGTACCAAAATTTATGTTTCTAAAGCATTTTGATATGTCGGGTCATATTGACCCGAACAGTATATATGTCAAGTAAAAGTGAACAGAACAGCAGGGTTAATATCTATGTTTTGAACCATTCCTGTTACACTAGTTATAGATTCCGATGCTTCACTTCAAGTTTACTGTATCCAGCTGACCTTCTTATTGGCGATGAAACACAGAAATTGCATCGGAATTAAATACAAAAGGCAAAATGCCGACTTAAGTACAAGAAGACTGACTCTTCCTACTGTCTATGTTTTCATACATTCCTGTGACACTAGTTATAGATTCCGACTCTTCACTTCAGTTTTTCTGTATCCCTATGACCTTCTAATTGCCGATGAAACACAGAAATTGCATCGAAATTAAATACAAAAGGCACAATGCCGACCCAAGTACTAGAAGACTGACTCTTCTTACTGTCTATGTTTTGAACCATTCCTGTGACACTAGTTATAGATTCCGATGCTTCACTTCAGGTTTACTGTATCCCTCTGACCGTCGTATTGACGATGAAACACAGAAATTGCATCGGAATTAAATACAAAAAGCACAATGCCGACTCAAGTACAGGAAGACTGGCTCTTCTTCCTGTCTATGTTTTAAACCATTCCTGTGACACTAGTTATGGATTCCGATGCTTCACTTCAGGTTTACTGTATCCAGCTGACCTTCTTATTGACGATGAAACACAGAAATTGCATCGGAATTATATACAAAAGGCACAATGCCGATTGAAGTACAAGAATATTGTCTCTTCTTACCGTTTATGTTTGAACCATTCCTGTGACACTAGTTATAGATTCTGATGCTTCACTTCAGGTTTACTGTATCCCTGTGACCTTCTTATTGACGATGAAACACAGAAATTACATCGGAATTAAATACAAAAGGCACAATGATGACTTAAGTACAAGAATACTGACTCTTCTTACTGTCTATGTTTTGAACCATTCCTGTGACACTAGTTATAGATTCCGATGCTTCACTTCAGTTTTACTGTATCCCTCTGACCGTCTTATTGACGATGAAACACAGAAATTGCATCGGAATTAAATACAAAAGGCCCAATTCCTACTCAAGTACAAGTAGTCTGGCTCTTCTTACTGTCTATGTTTTGAACCTTTCCTGTGAGACCGGTTTTAGATTCCGATGCTTCACTTCAGGTTTACTGTATCCCTTGGACGTTCTTATTGACGACGAACACAGAAATTGCATCGGAATTAAATAGAAAATGCACAATGCCGACTTCAGTACAAGAAGACTGACTCTTCTTACTGTCTATGTTTTGAACCATTCCTGTGACACATGTTATAGATTCCGATGCTTCACTTCAGTTTTACTGTATCCCTCTGACCTTCTTATTGACGATGAAACACAGAAATTGCATTGGAATTAAATACAAAAGGCTCAATGCCGACTCAAGAACAAGAAGTCCGGCTCTTCTTACTGTCTATGTTTTGAACCTCTCCTGTGACACCGGTTTTTGATTCCGGGGCTTCACTTCAGGTTTACTGTATTCCATGAACCTTCTTATTGACGACGAACACAGAAATTGCATCGGAATTAAATAGAAAATGCACAACGCCGACATAAGTACAAGAAAAAAGACTCTTCTTAATATCTATGTTTTGAACCATTCCTGTTACACTAGTTATAGATTCCGATGCTTCACTTCAAGTTTACTGTATCCAGCTGACCTTCTTATTGGCGATGAAACACAGAAATTGCATCGGAATTAAATACAAAAGGCAAAATGCCGACTTAAGTACAAGAAGACTGACTCTTCTTACTGTCTATGTTTTCATACATTCCTGTGACACTAGTAATAGATTCCGATGCTTCACTTCAGTTTTACTGTATCCCTATGACCTTCTAATTGCCGATGAAACACAGAAATTGCATCGAAATTAAATACAAAAGGCACAATGCCGACTCAAGTACTAGAAGACTGACTCTTCTTACTGTCTATGTTTTGAACCATTCCTGTGACACTAGTTATAGATTCCGATGCTTCACTTCAGGTTTACTGTATCCCTCTGACCGTCGTATTGACGATGAAACACAGAAATTGCATCGGAATTAAATACAAAAAGCACAATGCCGACTCAAGTACAGGAAGACTGGCTCTTCTTCCTGTCTATGCTTTAAACCATTCCTGTGACACTAGTTATGGATTCCGATGCTTCTCTTCAGGTTTACTGTTTCCAGCTGACCTTCTTATTGCCGATGAAACACTGAAATTGCATCGGAATTAAATACAAAAGGCACAATGCCGACTCAAGTGCAAGAAGATTGACTCTTCTCACCGTTTATGTTTTGAACCATTCCTGTGACACTAGTTATAGATTCCGATGCTTCACTTCAGTTTTACTGTATCCCTCTGACCGTATCAATGACGATGGAACACAGAAATTGCATCGGAGTTAAATACAAAAGGCCAAATTCCAACTCAAGTACAAGTAGTCATGCTCTTCTTACTGTTTATGTTTTGAACCTTTCCTGTGAGACCGGTTTTAGATTCCGATGCTTCACTTCAGGTTTACTGTATCCCTTGGGCGTTCTTATTGACGACGAACACAGAAATTGCATCGGAATTAAATAGAAAATGCACAATGCCGACTTCAGTACAAGATAACTGACACTTTTTCCTGTCTATGTTTTGAAAATTCCTGTGACACTAGTTATAGATTCCGATGCTTCACTTCAGGTTTACTGTATCCCTCTGACCTTCTTATTGACGATCAAACACAGAAATTGCATCGGAATTAAATACAAAAAGCACAATGCCGACTCAAGTACAAGAAGACTGGCTCTTCTTACTGTCTATGATTTGAACCATTTCTATGACACCAGTTATAGATTCCGATGCTTCACTTCAGGTTTACTGTATCCAGCTGACCTTCTTATTGACGATGAAACACAGAAATTGCATCGGAATTATATACAAAAGGCACAATGCCGACCTAAGTACAAGAAGACTGACTCTTATTACTGTCTATGCTTTGAACCATTCCTGTGACACTAGTTATAGATTCCGATGCTTCACTTCAGGTTTACTGTATCCCTCTGACCTTCTTATTGACGATCAAACACAGGAAATTGATCGGAATTAAATACAAAAGGCACAATGCTGACTCAAGTACAAGAAGACTGGCTCTTCTTCCTGTCTATGTTTTGAACCATTCCTGTGACACTAGTTATAGATTCTGATGCTTCACTTCAGGTTTACTGTTTCCAGCTAACCTTCATATTGACGATGAAACACAGAAATTGCATCGGAATTAAATACAAAAGGCACAATGCCGACTTACGTACAAGAAGACTTAATCTTCTTACTGTCTATGTTATGAACCATTCCTGTGACACTAGTTATAGATTCCGATGCTTCACTTAAGTTTTACTGTATCCCTCTCACCTTCTTAATGAAGATGAAACACAGAAATTGCATCGGAATGAAATACAAAAGGCACAATGCCGACTCAAGTACAAGAAGACTGACTCTTCTTCCTGTCTATGTTTTGAACCATTCCTGTGACACTAGTCATAGATTTCGATGCTTCACTACAGGTTTACTGTATCCCTGTGACCTTCTTTTTGATGATGAAACACAGAAATTGCATCGGAATTAAATACAAAACGCACAATGCCGACTTAAATGCAGGAAGACTGACTCTTCTTACTGTCTATGTTTTGAACCATTCCTGTGACACTAGTTATAGTTTCCGATGCTTCACTTCAGGTTTACTGTATCCCACCGACCGTCGTACTGATGATGAAACACAGAAATTGCATCGGAATTAAATACAAAAGGCACAATGCCGACTTAAGTACAAGATGACTGACTCTTCCTACCGTCTATGATTTGAACCACTCCTGAGACACTAGTGTTGGATTCCGATGCTTCACTTCAGGTTTACTGCATACCTCTGACCTTCTTATTGAAGATCAAACACAGAAATTGCATCGGAATAAAATACAAAAGGCACAATGCTGACTCAAGTACAAGAAGTCCGGCTCTTCTTACTGTCTATGTTTTGAACCTCACCTGTGACACCGGTTTTAGATTCCGATGCTTCACTTCAGGTTTACTGTATTCCTTGGACCTTCTTATTGACGACGAACACAGAAATTGCATCGGAATTAAATAGAAAATGCACAACGCCGACATTAGTACAAGACAACTGACTCTTTTTCCTGTCTATGCTTTTAACCATTCCTGTGACACTAGTTAAAGATTCCGATGCAACACTTCAGGTTTACTGTATCCAGCTGACCTTCTTATTGACGATGAAACACAGAAATTGCATCAAAATGAAATACAAAAGGCACAATGCCGACATAAGTCCAAGAAGCTTGACTCTTTTTATTGTCTATGTTTTGAACCACTCCTGTGACACTAGTTATAGATTCCGATGCTACACTTCAGGTTTACTGTATCCCACTGACCGTCTTATTAACGATGAAACACAGAAATTGCATCGGAATTAAATACAAAAGGCACAATGCCGACTCAGGAACAAGGAGTCTGGCTCTTCTTACTGTCTATGTTTTGAACCTTTCCTGTGAGACCGGTTTAGATTCCGATGCTTCACTTCAGGTATACTGTATCCCTTGGACCTGCTATTTGACGACGAAACACAGAAATTGCATCGGAATTAAATACAAAAGGCACAATGCGGACTTAAGTAAAAGAAAACTGACTCTTCTTACTGTCTATGTTTGAACCATTCCCGTGACACTAGTTATAGATTCCGATGCCTCACTTCAGGTTTACTGTATTTCTCTGACCTCCTTATTGACGATGAAACACAGAAATTGCATCGGAATTAAATACAAAAGGCACAATGCCGACTCAAGAACAAGAAGTCCGGCTCTTCTTACTGTCTATGTTTTGAACCTCTCCTGTGACACCGGTTTTTGATTCCGGGGCTTCACTTCAGGTTTACTGTATTCCATGAACCTTCTTATTGACGACGAACACAGAAATTGCATCGGAATTAAATAGAAAATGCACAACGCCGACATAAGTACAAGAAAAAAGACTCTTCTTAATATCTATGTTTTGAACCATTCCTGTTACACTAGTTATAGATTCCGATGCTTCACTTCAAGTTTACTGTATCCAGCTGACCTTCTTATTGGCGATGAAACACAGAAATTGCATCGGAATTAAATACAAAAGGCAAAATGCCGACTTAAGTACAAGAAGACTGACTCTTCTTACTGTCTATGTTTTCATACATTCCTGTGACACTAGTAATAGATTCCGATGCTTCACTTCAGTTTTACTGTATCCCTATGACCTTCTAATTGCCGATGAAACACAGAAATTGCATCGAAATTAAATACAAAAGGCACAATGCCGACTCAAGTACTAGAAGACTGACTCTTCTTACTGTCTATGTTTTGAACCATTCCTGTGACACTAGTTATAGATTCCGATGCTTCACTTCAGGTTTACTGTATCCCTCTGACCGTCGTATTGACGATGAAACACAGAAATTGCATCGGAATTAAATACAAAAAGCACAATGCCGACTCAAGTACAGGAAGACTGGCTCTTCTTCCTGTCTATGCTTTAAACCATTCCTGTGACACTAGTTATGGATTCCGATGCTTCTCTTCAGGTTTACTGTTTCCAGCTGACCTTCTTATTGCCGATGAAACACTGAAATTGCATCGGAATTAAATACAAAAGGCACAATGGCGACTCAAGTGCAAGAAGATTGACTCTTCTCACCGTTTATGTTTTGAACCATTCCTGTGACACTAGTTATAGATTCCGATGCTTCACTTCAGTTTTACTGTATCCCTCTGACCGTATCAATGACGATGGAACACAGAAATTGCATCGGAGTTAAATACAAAAGGCCAAATTCCAACTCAAGTACAAGTAGTCATGCTCTTCTTACTGTTTATGTTTTGAACCTTTCCTGTGAGACCGGTTTTAGATTCCGATGCTTCACTTCAGGTTTACTGTATCCCTTGGGCGTTCTTATTGACGACGAACACAGAAATTGCATCGGAATTAAATAGAAAATGCACAATGCCGACTTCAGTACAAGATAACTGACACTTTTTCCTGTCTATGTTTTGAAAATTCCTGTGACACTAGTTATAGATTCCGATGCTTCACTTCAGGTTTACTGTATCCCTCTGACCTTCTTATTGACGATCAAACACAGAAATTGCATCGGAATTAAATACAAAAAGCACAATGCCGACTCAAGTACAAGAAGACTGGCTCTTCTTACTGTCTATGATTTGAACCATTTCTATGACACCAGTTATAGATTCCGATGCTTCACTTCAGGTTTACTGTATCCAGCTGACCTTCTTATTGACGATGAAACACAGAAATTGCATCGGAATTATATACAAAAGGCACAATGCCGACCTAAGTACAAGAAGACTGACTCTTATTACTGTCTATGCTTTGAACCATTCCTGTGACACTAGTTATAGATTCCGATGCTTCACTTCAGGTTTACTGTATCCCTCTGACCTTCTTATTGACGATCAAACACAGGAAATTGATCGGAATTAAATACAAAAGGCACAATGCTGACTCAAGTACAAGAAGACTGGCTCTTCTTCCTGTCTATGTTTTGAACCATTCCTGTGACACTAGTTATAGATTCTGATGCTTCACTTCAGGTTTACTGTTTCCAGCTAACCTTCATATTGACGATGAAACACAGAAATTGCATCGGAATTAAATACAAAAGGCACAATGCCGACTTACGTACAAGAAGACTTAATCTTCTTACTGTCTATGTTATGAACCATTCCTGTGACACTAGTTATAGATTCCGATGCTTCACTTAAGTTTTACTGTATCCCTCTCACCTTCTTAATGAAGATGAAACACAGAAATTGCATCGGAATGAAATACAAAAGGCACAATGCCGACTCAAGTACAAGAAGACTGACTCTTCTTCCTGTCTATGTTTTGAACCATTCCTGTGACACTAGTCATAGATTTCGATGCTTCACTACAGGTTTACTGTATCCCTGTGACCTTCTTTTTGATGATGAAACACAGAAATTGCATCGGAATTAAATACAAAACGCACAATGCCGACTTAAATGCAGGAAGACTGACTCTTCTTACTGTCTATGTTTTGAACCATTCCTGTGACACTAGTTATAGTTTCCGATGCTTCACTTCAGGTTTACTGTATCCCACCGACCGTCGTACTGATGATGAAACACAGAAATTGCATCGGAATTAAATACAAAAGGCACAATGCCGACTTAAGTACAAGAAGACTGACTCTTCCTACCGTCTATGATTTGAACCACTCCTGAGACACTAGTGTTGGATTCCGATGCTTCACTTCAGGTTTACTGCATACCTCTGACCTTCTTATTGAAGATCAAACACAGAAATTGCATCGGAATAAAATACAAAAGGCACAATGCTGACTCAAGTACAAGAAGTCCGGCTCTTCTTACTGTCTATGTTTTGAACCTCACCTGTGACACCGGTTTTAGATTCCGATGCTTCACTTCAGGTTTACTGTATTCCTTGGACCTTCTTATTGACGACGAACACAGAAATTGCATCGGAATTAAATAGAAAATGCACAACGCCGACATTAGTACAAGACAACTGACTCTTTTTCCTGTCTATGCTTTTAACCATTCCTGTGACACTAGTTAAAGATTCCGATGCAACACTTCAGGTTTACTGTATCCAGCTGACCTTCTTATTGACGATGAAACACAGAAATTGCATCAAAATGAAATACAAAAGGCACAATGCCGACATAAGTCCAAGAAGCTTGACTCTTTTTATTGTCTATGTTTTGAACCACTCCTGTGACACTAGTTATAGATTCCGATGCTACACTTCAGGTTTACTGTATCCCACTGACCGTCTTATTAACGATGAAACACAGAAATTGCATCGGAATTAAATACAAAAGGCACAATGCCGACTCAGGAACAAGGAGTCTGGCTCTTCTTACTGTCTATGTTTTGAACCTTTCCTGTGAGACCGGTTTAGATTCCGATGCTTCACTTCAGGTATACTGTATCCCTTGGACCTGCTATTTGACGACGAAACACAGAAATTGCATCGGAATTAAATACAAAAGGCACAATGCGGACTTAAGTAAAAGAAAACTGACTCTTCTTACTGTCTATGTTTGAACCATTCCCGTGACACTAGTTATAGATTCCGATGCCTCACTTCAGGTTTACTGTATTTCTCTGACCTCCTTATTGACGATGAAACACAGAAATTGCATCGGAATTAAATACAAAAGGCACAATGCCGACTTAAGAATAAGAAAACTGACTCTTCTTACTGTCTATGTTTCGATACATTCCTGTGACACCAGCTATAGATTGCGATGCTTCACTTCAGGTTTAATGTATCCCTCTGACCTTCTTATAGACGCCGAAACACAGAAATTGCATCGGAATTAAATAGAAAAGGCACAATGCCGACTTAAGTACAAGAAAACTGACTCTTCTTACAGTCTATGCTTTGAACGATTCCTGTGACACTAGTTACAGATTCCGATGCTTCACTTCAGGTTTACTGTATCCCTCTGACCTTCTTATTGACGATGATACACAGAAATTGCATCGGAATTAAATACATAAGACACAATGCCGACTTAGGTACAAGAAAACTGACTCTTCTTACTGTCTATGTTTTGACCCAATCCTGTGACACTAGTTATAGGTTCCGATGCATCACTTCAGGTTTACTGCATCCCTCTGACCTTCTTACTGACGATGAAACACAGAAAATGCATCGGAATTAAATACAATAGGGACAATGCCGACTTAAGTGTAAGAAAACAGACTCTTCTTACTGTCTATGCTTTGAACCCTTCCTGTGACTCTAGATATTGATTCCGATGCTTCACTTCAGGTTTACTGTATCCCTCTGACCTTCTTATTGACGATGAAATTTAGAAATTGCATCGAAATCAAATACAAAAGTCACAATACCGACTCCAGTACAATATGACTGCCTCTTCTTACTGTCTATGTTTTGAACCTTTCCTGTGAGACCAGTTTTAGATTCCGATGCTTAACTTCAGTGTTACTGTATCCCTTGGACCTTCT
This sequence comes from Schistocerca serialis cubense, assembly GCF_023864345.2. Classification (NCBI taxonomy): domain Eukaryota; kingdom Metazoa; phylum Arthropoda; class Insecta; order Orthoptera; family Acrididae; genus Schistocerca; species Schistocerca serialis. Next base: position 1,073,374,996 of record NC_064640.1, on the reverse strand, counting down.
TATTGACGACGAAACACAGAAATTGCATCGGAATTAAATACAAAAGGCACAATGCGGACTTAAGTAAAAGAAAACTGACTCTTCTTACTGTCGATGTTTGAACCATTCTTGTGACACTAGTTATAGATTCCGATGCCTCACTTCAGGTTTACTGTATCCCTCCGACCTTCTTATTGACGATCAAACACAGAAATTTCATCGGAATTAAATACAAAATGCACAATGCCGACTCAAGTACAAGAAGACTGGCTCTCCTTACTTCCTATGTTTCGAACCATTCCTGTGACACTAGTTATAGATTCCGATTCTTCACTTCAGGTTTACTGTATCCAGCCGACCTTTTTATTGACGATGAAACACAGAAATTGCATCGGAATTACATACAAAAGGCACAATGCCGACTTACGTACAAGAAGACTTAATCTTCTTACTGTCTATGTTATGAACCATTCCTGTGACACTAGTTATAGATTCCGATGCTTCACTTCAGTTTTACTGTATCCCTCTCACCTTCTTAATGAAGATGAAACACAGAAATTGCATCGGAAATAAATACAAAAGGCACAATGCCGACGCATGTAAAGAAGACTGACTCTTCTTCCTGTCTATGTTTTGAACCATTCCTGTGACACTAGTCATAGATTTCGATGCTTCACTACAGTTTTACTGTATCCCTGTGACCTTCTTTTTGATGATGAAACACAGAAATTGCATCGGAATTAAATACAAAACGCACAATGCCGACTTAAATGCAGGAAGACTGACTCTTCTTACTGTCTATGTTTTGAACCATTCCTGTGACACTAGTTATAGTTTCCGATGCTTCACTTCAGGTTTACTGTATCCCACCGACCGTCGTACTGATGATGAAACACAGAAATTGCATCAGAATTAAATACAATAGGCACAATGCCGACTTAAGTACAAGAAGACTGACTCTTCCTACCGTCTATGATTTGAACCACTCCTGAGACACTAGTGTTGGATTCCGATGCTTCACTTCAGGTTTACTGCATACCTCTGACCTTCTTATTGAAGATGAAACACAGAAATTGCATCGGAATTAAATACAAAAGGCACAATGCTGACTCAAGTACAAGAAGTCCGGCTCTTCTTACTGTCTATGTTTTGAACCTCACCTGTGACACCGGTTTTAGATTCCGATGCTTCACTTCAGGTTTACTGTATTCCTTGGACCTTCTTATTGACGACGAACACAGAAATTGCATCGGAATTAAATAGAAAATGCACAACGCCGACATTAGTACAAGAAAACTGACTCTTTTTCCTGTCTATGCTTTTAACCATTCCTGTGACACTAGTTAAAGATTCCGATGCAACACTTCAGGTTTACTGTATCCAGCTGACCTTCTTATTGACGATGAAACACAGAAATTGCATCAAAATGAAATACAAAAGGCACAATGCCGACATAAGTACAAGAAGCTTGACTCTTTTTACTGTCTATGTTTTGAACCACTCCTGTGACACTAGTTATAGATTCCGATGCTACACTTCAGGTTTACTGTATCCCACTGACCGTCTTATTAACGATGAAACACAGAAATTGCATCGGAATTAAATACAAAAGGCACAATGCCGACTCAGGTACAAGGAGTCTGGCTCTTCTTACTGTCTATGTTTTGAACCTTTCCTGTGAGACCGGTTTTGATTCCGATGCTTCACTTCAGGTATACTGTATCCCTTGGACCTGCTATTTGACTACGAAACACTGAAATTGCATCGGAATTAAATACAAAAGGCACAATGCGGACTTAAGTAAAAGAAAACTGACTCTTCTTACTGTCTATGTTTGAACCATTCCCGAGACACTAGTTATAGATTCCGATGCCTCACTTCAGGTTTACTGTATTTCTCTGACCTCCTTATTGACGATGAAACACAGAAATTGCATCGGAATTAAATACAAAAGGCACAATGCCGACTTAAGAATAAGAAAACTGACTCTTCTTACTGTCTATGTTTTGATACATTCCTGTGACACCAGCTATAGATTGCGATGCTTCACTTCAGGTTTAATGTATCCCTCTGACCTTCTTATAGACGCCGAAACACAGAAATTTCATCGGAATTAAATAGAAACGGCACAATGCCGACTTAAGTACAAGAAAACTGACTCTTCTTACAGTCTATGTTTTGAACGATTCCTGTGACACTAGTTACAGATTCCGATGCTTCACTTCAGGTTTACTGTATCCCTCTGACCTTCTTATTGACGATGATACACAGAAATTGCATCGGAATTAAATACATAAGACACAATGCCGACTTAGGTACAAGAAAACTGACTCTTCTTACTGTCTATGTTTTGAACCAATCCTGTGACACTAGTTATAGATTCCGATGCATCACTTCAGGTTTACTGCATCCCTCTGACCTTCTTACTGACGATGAAACACAGAAAATGCATCGGAATTAAATACAATAGGGACAATGCCGACTTAAGTGTAAGAAAACAGACTCTTCTTACTGTCTATGCTTTGAACCCTTTCTGTGACTCTAGTTATAGATTCCGATGCTTCACTTCAGGTTTACTGTATCCCTCTGACCTTCTTATTGACGATGAAATTTAGAAATTGCATCGAAATCAAATACAAAAGTCACAATACCGACTCCAGTACAAGATGACTGCCTCTTCTTACTGTCTATGTTTTGAACCTTTCCTGTGAGACCAGTTTTAGATTCCGATTCTTAACTTCAGGGTTACTGTATCCCTTGGACCTTCTTATTGACGACGAAACACAGAAATTGCATCGGAATTAAATAAAAAAGGCACAATGCGGACTTAAGTAAAAGAAAACTGACTCTTCTTACTGTCTATGTTTGAACCATTCTGGTGACACTAGTTATAGATTCCGATGCCTCACTTCAGGTTTACTCTATCCCTCCGACCTTCTTACTGACGATGAAACACAGAAATTGCATCGGAATTAAATACAAAAGGCACAATGCCAACTCAAGTACATGTAGACTGGCTCTTCTTACTGTCTATGCTCTGAACCATTCCTGTGACACTAGTTAAAGATTCCGATTCTTCACTTCAGGTTTACTGTATCCCTCTGACCTCCTTATTGACGATGAAACACAAAAATTGCATCTTAATTAAATACAAAAGGCACAATTTCGACTTAAGTACAGGAAGACTGACTCTTCTTATTGTCTATGTTTTGAACCATTCCTGTGACACTAGTTATAGTTTCCGATGCTTCACTTCAGGTTTACTGTATCCCTCTGACCTTCTTATTGACGATCAAACACAGAAATTTCATCGGAATTAAATACAAAATGCACAATGCCGACTCAAGTACAAGAAGACTGGCTCTCCTTACTTCCTATGTTTCGAACCATTCCTGTGACACTAGTTATAGATTCCGATGCTTCACTTCAGGTTTACTGTATCCAGCCGACCTTTTTATTGACGATGAAACACAGAAATTGCATCGGAATTACATACAAAAGGCACAATGCCGACTTAAGTACAAGAAGACTGACTCTTCTTACAGTCTATGTTTTGAACAATTCCTGTGACACTAGTTAGATTCCGATGTTTCACTTCAGTTTTACTGTATCCCTCTGACCTTCTTATTGACGATGAAAGACAGAAATTGCATCGGAATTAAATAGAAAAGTCACAATGCCGACTTAAGTTCAAGAAGACTGACTCTTCCTACACTCTATGTTTGAACCATTCCTGTGACACAAGTTTTAGATTCCGATGCTTCACTTCAGGTTTACTGTATCTCTCTGACCTCCTTATTGACGATGAAACACAGAGATTGCATCTTAACTAAACACAAAAGGCACAATGCAGACTTAAGTACAAGAAGACTGACTCTTCTTACTGTCTATGTTTTGAACCATTCCTGTGACACTAGTTAGATTCCGATGTTTCACTTCAGGTTTACTGTATCCCTCTGACCTTCTTATTGACGATGAAACACAGAAAATGCATCGCAATTAAATACAAAAGGCACAATGCCAACTTAAGTATAAGGAAACAGACTCTTCTTACTGTCTATGCTTTGAACCATTCCTGTGACTCTAGTTATAGATTCCGATGCTCCACTATATGTTTACTGTATCCCTCTGACCTTCTTATTGACGATGAAACACAAAAATTGCATCGGAATTAAATACAAAAGGCACAATGCCGACTCAAGTACAAGAAGACTGGCTCTTCTTACTGTCTATGTTTTGAACCTTTCCTGTGTCACGGCCTTTAGATTCCGATGCTTCACTTCAAGTTTACTGTATCCCTTGGACCTTCTTATAGACGCCGAAACACAGAAATTGCATCGGAATTAAATAGAAAAGGCACAATGACGACTTAAGTACAAGAAAACTGACTCTTCTTACAGTCTATGATTTGAACGATTCCTGTGACACTAGTTATGGATTCCGATGCTTCACGTCAGGTTTACTGTATCCCTCTGACCTTCTTATTGACGATGAAACACAGAAATTGCATCGGAATTAAATACATAAGACACAATGCCGACTTAAGTACAAGAAAACTGACTCTTCTTACTGTCTATGTTTTGAACCATTCCTGTGACACTAGTTGTATATTCCGATGCTGCACTTCATGTTTACTGTATCCCTGTGACCGTCTTATTGACGATCAAACACAGAAAATTGATCGGAATTAAATACAAAAGGCACAATGCCGACTCAAGTACAAGACGACTGGCTCTGCTTACTGTCTATGATTTGAACCATTCCTATGACACTAGTTACAGATTACGATGCTCAACTTCAGGTTTACTGTATCCAGCTGACCTTCTTATTGACGATGAAACTCAGAAATTGCATCGGAATTATATACGAAAGGCACAATGCCGACCTAACTACAAGAGGACTGACTCTTCTTACTGTGTATGCTTTGAACCATTCCTGTGACACAAGTTATAGATTCCGATGCTTCACTTCAGTTTTAGTGTATCCCCCTGACCTTCTTATTGAAGATGAAACACAGAAATTGCATCGGAATTAAATACAAAAGGCACAATGCCGACTGAAGTACAAGAAGTCCAGCTCTTCTTACTGTCTATGTTTTGAACCTCTCCTGTGACACCGGTTTTAGATTCCGATGCTTCACTTCAGGTATACTGTATTCCTTGGAGTTTCTTATTGACGACGAACACAGAAATTGCATCGGAATTAAATAGAAAATGAACAACGCCGACACAAGTACAAGAAAACTGACTCTTTTTCCTGTCTATGTTCTGAACCATTCCTGTGACACTAGTTAAAGATTCCGATGCTTCACTTCAGGTTTACTGTATCCTGCTGACCTTCTTATTGACGATGAAACACAGAAATTGCATCGGAATTAAATACATAAGACACAATGCCGACTTAAGTACAAGAAAATTGACTCTCCTTACAGTCTATGTTTTGAACCATTCCTGTGACACTAGTTATAGATTCCGATGCTTCACTTCAGGTTTACTGTATCGCTCTGACCTACTTATTGACGATCAAACACAGAAAATTGATCGGAATTAAATACAAAAGGCACAATGCCGACTCAAGTACAAGAAGACTGACTCTTCTTACTGTCTATGTTTTGAATCACTCCTATGACACTAGTTATAGATTCCGATGCTTCACTTCAGGTTTACTGTATCCAGCCGACGTTCTTATTGACGGTGAAACACAGAAATTGCATCGGAATTATATACAAAAGGCACAATGCCGACCTAAGTACAAGAAGATTGACTCTTCTTACTGTGTATGTTTTGAACCATTCTTGTGACACTAGTTAAAGATTCCGATGCTTCACTTCAGGTTTACTGTATCCAGCTGACCTTCTTATTGGCGATGAAACACAGAAATTTCATCGGAATTAAATACAAAGAGCACAATGCCGTCTTAAGTACAAGAAGACTGACTCTACTTACTGTCTATGTTTTCATGCATTCCTGTGACACTAGTTATAGATTCCGATGCTTCACTTCAGTTTTACTGTATCCCTCTGACCTTCTAATTGACGATGAAACACAGAAATTGCATCGGAATTAAATACAAAAGGCACAATGCCGACTCAAGTACTAGAAGACTGGCTCTTCTTCCTGTCTATGTTTTGAATCATTCCTGTGACACTAGTTACGGATTGCGATGCTTCTCTTCAGGTTTACTGTTTCCAGCTGACCTTCCTATTGACGATGAAACACAGAAATTGCATCGGAATTAAATACAAAAGGCACAATGCCGAATCAAGTACAAGAAGATTGACTCTTCTTACCGTTTATGTTTTGAACCATTCCTGTGACACTAGTTGTAGATTCCGATGCTTCACTTCAGGTTTACTGTATCCCTGTGACCTTCTTATTGACGATGAAACATAGAAATTGCATCGGAATTAAATACAAAAAGCACAATGCCGACTTAAGTACAAGAAAACTGACTCTTCTTACTGTCTATGTTTTGAACCATTCCTGTGACACTAGTTATAGATTCCGATGCTTCACTTCAGTTTTACTGTATCCCTCTGACCGTATTATTGACGATGAAACACAGAAATTGCATCGGAATTAAATACAAAAGGCCAAATTCCAATTCAAGTACAAGTTGTCTGGCTCTTCTTACTGTCTATGTTTTCAAACTTTCCTGTGGGACCGGTTTTAGATTCCGATCCTTCACTTCAGGTTTACTGTATCTCTTGGGCGTTCTTATTGACGACGAACACAGAAATTGCATCGGAATTAAATAGAAAATGCACAATGCCGACTTCAGTACAAGATAACTGACACTATTTCCTGTCTATGTTTTGAACCATTCCTGTGACACTAGTTATAGATTCCGATGCTTCACTTCAGGTTTACTGTATCCAGCTGACCTTCTTATTGACGATGAAACACAGAAATTGCATCGGAATTAAATACAAAAGGCACAATGCAGACTTAAGTACAAGAAGACTGAATCTTCTTACTGTCTATGTTATGAACCATTACTGTGACACTAGTTATAGAATCCGATGTTTCACTCCAGTTTTACAGTATCCCTCTCACCTTCTTACCGAAGATGAAACACAGAAATTGCATCGGAGTTAAATACAAAAGGCACAATGCCGATTTAAGTACAAAAAGACTGACTCTTCTTACTGCCTATGTTTGAACCATACCTGTGACACTAGTTTTAGATTCCGATGCTTCACTTCAGGTTTACTGTATCCCACCGACCGTCGTACTGACGATGAAACACAGAAATTGCATCTGAATTAAATACAAAAGGCACAATGCCGACTTAGGTACAAGAAGACTGCCTCTTCTTACTCTCTATGTTTTGAACCATTCCTGTGAGACTAGTTATTGATTCCGATGTTTCACTTCAGGTTTACTGTATCCCTCTGATCGTCGTACTCACGATGAAACACAGAAATTGCATCGGAATTAAATAGAAAAGGCACAATGCCGACTTAAGTACAAGAAGACTGTCTCTTCTTATTGAGTATATTTGAACATTTCCTGTGAGACCAGTATTAGATTCCGATGCTCAACTATATGTTTACTGTATCCCATGGACCTTCTTATTGACGATGAAACACAGAAATTAAATCGTAACTAAATACAAAAGGCACCATGCCGACTTAAGTACAAGAAGGCTGACTCTTCATACTGACTAAGTTTTGAACCATTCCTGTGACACTAGTTATAGATTCCGATGCCTCACTTCAGGTTTACTGTATCTCTTGGACCTTCTTGTTGACGATGAAACACAGAAATTGCATCGGAATTAAATACAAAAGGCACAATGCCGACTTAAGTACAAGAAGACTGACTCTTCCTACTGTCTATGTTTTGAACCATTCCTGTGACACTAGTTATAGATTCCGATGCCTCACTTCAGTTTTACTGTATCCCTCTGACCTTCTTATTGACGATGAAACACAGAAATTGCATCGGAATTAAATACAAAAGGCACAATGCCGACTTAAGTACAAGAAGACTGACTCTACCTACTGTCTATGATTTGAAACATTCCTGTGACACTAGTTATAGATTCCGATGCTTCACCTCAGGTTTACTCTATCCCTCTGACCTTCTTATTGACGATCAAACACAGAAAATTGATCGGAATTAAATAGAACAGGCACAATGCCGACTCAAGTACAAGAAGACTGGCTCTTCTTACTGTCTATGATTTGAACCATTCCTATGACACTAGTTATAGATTTCGATGCTTCACTTCAGGTTTACTGTATCCAGCTGACCTTCTTATTGACGATGAAACACAGAAATTGCATCAAAATTAAATACAAAAGGCACAATGCCGACATAAGTACAAGAAGACTGACTCATTCTACTGTCTATGTTTTGAACCATTCCTGTGACAATAGTTATAGATTCCGATGCTGCACTTCAGGTTTACTGTATCCCTCTTACCGTCTTATTAACGATGAAACACAGAAATTGCATCGGAATTAAATACAAAAGGCACAATGCCGACTCAGGTACAAGAAGTCTGGCTCTTCTTACTGTCTATGTTTTGAACCTTTCCTGTGAGACCGGTTTAGATTCCGAAACTTCACTTCAGGTTTACTGTATCCCTGCGACCTTCTTATTGACGACGAAACACAGAAATTGCATCGGAATTAAATACAATAGGCACAATGCCGACTCAAGTACTAGAAGACTGACTCTTCTTACTGTCTATGTTTTGAACCATTCCTGTGACACTAGTTAAAGATTCCGATGCTTCACTTCAGGTTTACTGTATCCAGCTGACCTTCTTATTGACGATGAAACACAGAAATTACATCAAAATTAAATACAAAAGGCACAATGCCGACATAAGTACAAGAAGACTGACTCATTCTACTGTCTATGTTTGAACCATTCCTGTGACAATAGTTATAGATTCCGATGCTGCACTTCAGGTTTACTGTATCCCTCTGACCGTCTTATTAACGATGAAACACAGAAATTGCATCGGAATTAAATACAAAAGGCACAATGCCGACTCAGGTACAAGAAGTCTGGCTCTTCTTACTGTCTATGTTTTGAACCTTTCGTGTGAGACCGGTTTAGATTCCGAAACTTCACTTCAGGTTTACTGTATCCCTGCGACCTTCTTATTGACGACGAAACACAGAAATTGCATCGGAATTAAAAAGAAAAGGCACAATGCCGACTTAAGTACAAGAAAAAGGACTCTTCTGAATATCTATGTTTTGAACCATTCCTGTGACACTAGTTATAGATTAAGATGCTTCACTTCAGGTTTACTGTATCCAGCTGACCTTCTTATTGACGATGAAACACAGAAATTGCATCGGAATTAAATACAATAGGCACAATGCCGACTTAAGTGCAAGAAGACTGACTCTTCTTACTGTCTATGTATTGATACATTCCTGTGACACTAGTTATAGATTCCGATGTTTCACTTCAGTTTTACTGAATCCCTCTGACCTTCTTATTGACGATGAAACACAGAAATTGCATCGGAATAAAATACAAAAGGCACAATGCCGACTCAAGTACTAGAAGACTGACTCTTCTTACTGTCTATGTTTTGAACCATTCCTGTGACACTAGTTATAGATTCCGATGCTTCACTTCAGGTTTACTGTATCCCTCTGACCGTCGAATTGACGATGAAACACAGAAATTGCATCGGAATTAAATACAAAAGGCACAATGCCGACTCAAGTACAAGAAGACTGGCTCTTCTTCCTGTTTATGTTTTGAACCATTCCTGTGACACTAGTTATGGATTCCGATGCTTCTCTTCAGGTTTACTGTTTCCAGCTGACCTTCTTATTGATGATGAAACACAGAAATTGCATCGGAATGAAATACAAAAGGCACAATGCCGACTCAAGTACAAGAAGATTGACTCTTCTTACCGTTTATGTTTTGAACCATTCCTGTGACACTAGTTATAGATTCCGATGCTTCACTTCAGTTTTACTGTATCCCTCTGACCGTATTATTGACGATGAAACACAGAAATTGCATCGGAATTAAATACAAAAGGCCAAATTCCAATTCAAGTACAAGTTGTCTGGCTCTTCTTACTGTCTATGTTTTCAAACTTTCCTGTGAGACCGGTTTTAGATTCCGATGCTTCACTTCAGGTTTACTGTATCTCTTGGGCGTTCTTTTTGACGACGAACACAGAAATTGCATCGGAATTAAATAGAAAATGCACAATGCCGACTTCAGTACAAGATAACTGACTCTAATTCCTGTCTATGTTTTGAACCATTCCTGTGACACTAGATATAGATTCCGATGCTTCACTTCAGGTTTACTGTATCCAGTAGACCTTCTTAATGACGATGAAACTCAGAAATTGCATCGGAATTAAATACAAAAGGCACAATGCAGACTTAAGTACAAGAAGACTGAATCTTCTTACTGTCTATGTTATGAACCATTACTGTGACACTAGTTATAGAATCCGATGTTTCACTCCAGTTTTACTGTATCCCTCTCACCTTCTTACCGAAGATGAAACACAGAAATTGCATCGGAATTAAATACAAAAGGCACAATGCCGACTTAAGTACAAAAAGACTGACTCTTCTTACTGCCTATATTTTGAACCATACCTGTGACAATAGTTTTAGATTCCGATGCTTCACTCCAGGTTTACTGTATCCCACCGACCGTCGTACTGACGATGAAACACAGAAATTGCATCTGAATTAAATACAAAAGGCACAATGCCGACTTAAGTACAAGAAGACTGCCTCTTCTTACTCTCTATGTTTTGAACCATTCCTGTGAGACTAGTTATTGATTCCGATGTTTCACTTCAGGTTTACTGTATCCCTCTGATCGTCGTACTGACGATGAAACACAGAAATTGCATCGGAATTAAATAGAAAAGGCACAATACCAACTTAAGTACAAGAAGACTGACTCTTCTTATTGACTATGTTTGAACTTTTCCTGTGAGACCAGTATTAGATTCCGATGCTCCACTATATGTTTACTGTATCCCATTGACCTTCTTATTGACGATGAAACACAGAAATTGCATCGTAACTAAATACAAAAGGCACCATGCCGACTTAAGTACAAGAAGACTGACTCTTCATACTGACTATGTTTTGAACCATTCCTGTGACACTAGTTATAGATTCCGATGCCTCACTTCTGGTTTACTGTATCTCTTGGACCTTCTTATTGACGATGAAACACAGAAATTGCATCGGAATTAAATACAAAAGGCACAATGCCGACTTAAGTACAAGAAGACGGACTCTACTTACTGTCTATGATTTGAACCATTCCTGTGACACTAGTTATAGATTCCGATGCTTCACTTCAGGTTTACTCTATCCCTCTGACCTTCTTATTGACGATCAAACACTGAAAATTGATCGGAATTAAATAGAAAAGGCACAATGCCGACCTAAGTACAAGAAGACTGACTCTTCTTACTGTCTATGTTTTGAACCTCTCCTGTGACACCGGTTTTAGATTCCGGTGCTTCACTTCAGGTTTACTGTATCCAGCTGACCTTCTTATTGACGATGAAACACAGAAATTACATCAAAATTAAATACAAAAGGCAGAATGCCGACATAAGTACAAGAAGACTGACTCATTCTACTGTCTATGTTTTGAACCATTCCTGTGACAATAGTTATAGATTCCGATGCTGCACTTCAGGTTTACTGTATCCCTCTGACCGTCTTATTAACGATGAAACACAGAAATTGCATCGGAATTAAATACAAAAGGCACAATGCCGACTCAGGTACAAGAAGTCTGGCTCTTCTTACTGTCTATGTTTTGAACCTTTCCTTTGAGACCGGTTTAGATTCCGATACTTCACTTCAGGTTTACTGTATCCCTGGGACCCTCTTATTGACGACGAAACACAGAAATTGCATCGGAATTAAAAAGAAAAGGCACAATGCCAACTTAAGTACTAGAAAAAGGACTCTTCTGAATATCTATGTTTTGAACCATTCCTGTGACACTAGTTAGAGATTCTGATGCTTCACTTCAGTTTTACTGTATCCCTGTGACCATCTTATTGACGATGAAACACAGAAATTGCATCGGAATTAAATACAAAAGGCACAATTCCAACTCAAGTACTAGTAGTCTGGCTCTTCTTACTGTCTATGTTTTGAACCTTTCCTGTGAGACCGGTTTTAGGTTCCGATGCTTCACATCAGGTTTACTGTGTCCCTTGGACCTTCTTATTGACGACGAACACAGAAATTGCATCGGAATTAAATAGAAAATGCACAACGCCGACATAAGTACAAGAAAACCAACTCTTTTTCCTGTCTATGTTTTGAACCATTCCTGTGACACTAGTTAAAGATTCCGATGCTTCACTTCAGGTTTACTCTATCCACCTGACCTTCTTATTGACGATGAAACACAGAAATTACATCAAAATTAAATACAAAAGGCACAATGCCGACATAAGTACAAGAAGACTGACTCATTCTACTGTCTATGTTTTGAACCATTCCTGTGACAATAGTTATAGATTCCGATGCTGCACTTCAGGTTTACTGTATCCCTCTGAACGTATTATTAACGATGAAACACAGAAATTGCATCGGAATTAAATACAAAAGGCACAATGCCGACTCAGGTACAAGAAGTCTGGCTCTTCTACTGTCTATGTTTTGAACCTTTCCTGTGAGACCGCTTTAGATTCCGATACTTCACTTCAGGTTTACTGTATCCCTGGGACCTTCTTATTGACGACGAAACAAAGAAATTGCATCGGAATTATAAAGAAAAGGCACAATGCCGACTTAAGCACAAGAAAAAGGACTCTTCTGAATATCTATGTTTTGAACCATTCCTGTGACACTAGTTATAGATTAAGATGCTTCACTTCAGGTTTGCTGTATCCAGCTGACCTTCTTATTGACGATGAAACACAGAAATTGCATCGGAATTAAATACAAAAGGAACAATGCCGACTTAAGTGCAAGAAGACTGACTCTTCTTACTGTCTGTGTTTTGATACATTCCTGTGACTAAAGTTATAGATTCCGATGTTTCACTTCAGTTTTACTGTATCCCTCAGACCTTCTATTTGACGATGAAACACAGAAATTGCATCGGAATTAAATACAAAAGGCACAATGCCGACTCAAGTACTAGAAGACTGACTCTTCTTACTGTCTATGTTTTGAACCATTCCTGTGACACTAGTTATAGATTCCGATGCTTCACTTCAGGTTTACTGTATCCCTCTGACCGTCGTATTGACGATGAAACACAGAAATTGCATCGGAATTAAATACATAATGCACAATGCCGACTCAAGTACAAGAAGACTGGCTCTTCTTCCTGTCTATGTTTTGAACCATTCCTGTGACACTAGTTATGGATTCCGATGCTTCTCTTCAGGTTTACTGTTTCCAGCTGACCTTCTTATTGACGATGAAACACAGAAATTGCATCGGAATGAAATACAAAAGGCACATTTCCGACTGAAGTACAAGAAGATTGACTCTTCTTACCGTTTATGGTTTGAACCATTCCTGGGACACTAGTTAGAGATTCTGATGCTTCACTTCAGGTTTACTGTATCCCTGTGACCTTCGTATTGACGATGAAACACAGAAATTGCATCGGAATTAAATATAAAAGGCACAATGATGACTTAAGTACAAAAAAACTGACTCTTCTTACTGTCTATGTTTTGAACCATTCCTGTGACACTAGTTATAGATTCCGATGCTTCACTTCAGGTTTACTGTATCCAGCTGACCTTCTTATTGGCGATGAAACACAGAAATTTCATCGGAATTAAAAACAAAAAGCACAATGCCGACTCAAGTACCAGAAGACTGACTCTTCTTACTGTATATGTTTTGAACCATTCCTTTGACACTAGTTATAGATTCCGATGCTTCACTTCAGGTTTACTGTATCCCTCTGACCGACGTATTGATGATGAAACACAGAAATTGCATCGGAATTAAATACCAAAGGCACAATGCCGATTCAAGTACAAGAAGACTGGCTCTTCTTCCTGTCTATGTTTTGAATCATTCCTGTGACACTAGTTATGGATTGCGATGCTTCTCTTCAGGTTTACTGTTTCCAGCTGACCTTCTTATTGACCATGAAACACAGAAATTGCATCGGAATTAAATACAAAAGGCACAATGCCGAATCTAGTACAAGAAGATTGACTCTTCTTACCATTTATGTTTTGAACCATTCCTGTGACACTAGTTGTAGATTCCGATGCTTCACTTCAGGTTTACTGTATCCCTGTGACCTTCTTATTGACGATGAAACATAGAAATTGCATCGGAATTAAATACAAAAGGCACAATGCCGACTTAAGTACAAGAAAACTGATTCTTCTTACTGTCTATGTTTTGAACCATTCCTGTGACACTAGTTATAGATTCCGATGCTTCACTTCAGTTTTACTGTATCCCTCTGACCGTATTATTGACGATGAAACACAGAAATTGCATCGGAATTAAATACAAAAGGCCAAATTCCTATTCAAGTACAAGTTGTCTGGCTCTTCTTACTGTCTATGTTTTCAAACTTTCCTGTGAGACCGGTTTTAGATTCCGATGCTTCACTTCAGGTTTACTGTATCTCTTGGGCGTTCTTATTGACGACGAACACAAAAATTGCATCGGAATTAAATAGAAAATTCACAATGCCGACTTCAGTGCAAGATAACTGACACTATTTCCTGTCTATGTTTTGAACCATTCCTGTGACACTAGTTATAGATTCCGATGCTTCACTTCAGGTTTACTGTATCCAGCTGACGATGAAACACAGAAATTGCATCGGAATTAAATACAAAAGGCACAATGCAGACTTAAGTACAAGAAGACTGAATCTTCTTACTGTCTATGTTATGAACCATTCCTGTGACACTAGTTATAGAATCCGATGTTTCACTCCAGTTTTACTGTATCCCTCTCACCTTCTTACCGAAGATGAAACACAGAAATTGCATCGGAATTAAATACAAAAGGCACAATGCCGACTTAAGTACAAGAAGACTGACTCTTCTTACTGCCTATGTTTTGAACCATACCTGTGACACTAGTTTTAGATTCCGATGCATCACTTCAGGTTTACCTTTTCCCACCGACCGTCGTACTGACGATGAAACACAGAAATGGCATCTGAATTAAATACAAAAGGCACAATGCCGACTTAAGTACAAGAAGACTGCCTCTTCTTACTCTCTATGTTTTGAACCATTCCTGTGACACTAGTTATAGATTCCGATGTTTCACTTCAGGTTTACTGTATCCCTCTGATCGTCGTACTGACGATGAAACACACAAATTGCATCGGAATTAAATAGAAAAGGCACAATGCCGACTTAAGTACAAGAAGACTGACTCTTCTTACTGACTATGTTTGAACATTTCCTGTGATACCAGTATTAGATTCCGATGCTCAACTATATGTTTACTGTATCCCATGGACCTTCTTATTGACGATGGAACACTGAAATTGCATCGTAACTAAATACAAAAGGCACCATGCCGACTTAAGTACAAGAAGACTGACTCTTCATACTGACTATGTTTTGAACCATTCCTGTGACACTAGTTATAGATTCCGATGCCTCACTTCAGGTTTACTGTATCTCTCGGACCTTCTTATTGACGATGAAACACAGAAATTGCATCGGAATTAAATACAAAAGGCACAATGCCGACTTAAGTACAAGAAGACTGACTCCTCCTACTGTCTATGTTTTGAACCATTCCTGTCACACTAGTTATAGATTCCGATGCCTCACTTCAGTTCTACTGTATCCCTTGGACCTTCTTATTGACGATGAAACACAGATATTGCATCGGAACTAAATACAAAAGGCACAATGCCGACTTAAGTACAAGAAGACTGACTCTACCTACTGTCTATGATTTGAATGATTCCTGTGACACTAGTTATAGATTCCGAAGCTTCACTTCTGGTTTACTCTATCCCTCTGACCTTCTTATTGACGATCAAACACAGAAAATTGATCGGAATTAAATAGAAAAGGCACAATGCCATCTCAAGTACAAGAAGACTGGCTCTTCTTACTGTCTATGATTTGAACCATTCCTATGACACTAGTTATAGATTCCGATGCTTCACTTCAGGTTTACTGTATCCAGCTGACCTTCTTATTGACGATGAAACACAGAAATTGCATCGGAATTATATACAAAAGGCACAATGCCGACCTAAGTACAAGAAGACTGACTCTTCTTACTGTCAATGTTTTGAACCTCTCCTGTGACACCGGTTTCAGATTCCGGTGCTTGACTTCAGGTTTACTGTATTCCTTGGACCTTCTTATTGACGACGAACACAGAAATTGCATCGGAATTAAATAGAAAATGCACAACGCCGACATAAGTACAAGAAAACTAACTCTTTTTCCTGTCTATGTTTTGAACCCTTCCTGTGACACTAGTTAAAAATTCCGATGCTTCACTTCAGGTTTACTGTATCCAGCTGACCTTCTTATTGGCGATGAAACACAGAAATTTCATCGGAATTAAATACAAAAGGCACAATGCCGACTCAAGTACTAGACGACTGACTCTTCTTACTGTATATGTTTTGAACCATTCCTTTGACACTAGTTATAGATTCCGATGCTTCACTTCAGTTTTACTGTATCCCTCTGACCATCTTATTGACGATGAAACACAGAAATTGCATCGGAATTAAATACAAAAGGCACAATGCTGACTCAAATACAAGAAGATTGGCTCTTCTTCCTGTCTATGTTTTGAACCATTCCTGTGACACTAGTTATGGATTCCGATGCTTCTCTTGGGGTTACTGTTTCCAGCTGACCTTCTTATTGACGATGAAACACAGAAATTGCATCGGAATGAAATACAAAAGGCACAATGCCGACTCAAGTACAAGAAGATTGACTCTTCTTACCGTTTATGTTTTGAACCATTCCTGTGACACTAGTTATAGATTCCGATGCTTCACTTCAGTTTTACTGTATCCCTCTGACCATCTTATTGACGATGAAACACAGAAATTGCATCGGAATTAAATACAAAAGGCCCAATTCCAACTCAAGTACTAGTAGACTGGCTCTTCTTACTGTCTATGTTTTGAACCTTTCCTGTGAGACCGGTTTTAGATTCCGATGCTTCACATCAGGTTTACTGTATCGCTTGGACCTTCTTATTGACGACGAAAACAGAAATTGCATCGGAATTAAATAGAAAATGCACAACGCCGACATAAGTACAAGAAAACTAACTCTTTTTCCTGTCTATGTTTTGAACCACTCCTGTGACACTAGTTAAAGATTCCGATGCTTCACTTCAGGTTTACTCTATCCAGCTGACCGTCGTATTGACGATGAAACACAGAAATTGCATCGGAATTAAATACAAAAGGCACAATGCCGACTCAGGTACAAGAAGTCTGGCTCTTCTTACTGTCTATGTTTTGAACCTTTCCTGTGAGACCGGTTTAGATTCCCATACTTCACTTTAGGTTTATTGTATCCCTGGGACCTTCTTATTGACGACGAAACACAGAAGTTGCATCGGAATTGAAAAGAAAAGGCACAATGCCGACTTAAGCACAAGAAGAAGGACTCTTCTGAATATCTATGTTTTGAACCATTCCTGTGACACAAGTTATAGATTAAGATGCTTCACTTCAGGTTTACTGTATCCAGCTGACCTTCTTATTGACGATGAAACACAGAAATTGCATCGGAATTAAATACAAAAGGCACAATGCCGACTCAAGTACTAGAAGACTGACTCTTCTTACTGTCTATGTTATGAACCATTACTGCGACACTAGTTATAGATTCCGATGCTTCACTTCAGGTTTACTGTATCCCTCTGACCGTCGTATTGACGTTGAAACACAGAAATTGCATCGGAATTAAATTCAAAAGGCACAATGCCGACTCAAGTACAAGAAGACTGGCTCTTATTCCTGTCTATGTTTTGAACCATTCCTGTGACACTAGTTATAGATTCCGATGCCTCCCTTCAGTTTTACTGTATCCCTTGGACCTTCTTATTGACGATGAAACTCAGAAATTGCATCGGAATTAAATACAAAAGGCACAATGCCGACTTAAGTACAAGAAGACAGACTCTACCTACTGTCTACGATTTGAACCATTCCTGTGACACTAGTTATAGATTCCGATGCTTCACTTCAGGTTTACTCTATCCCTCTGACCTTCTTATTGACGATCAAACACAGAAAATTGATCGGAATTAAATAGAAAAGGCACAATGCCGACTCAAGTACAAGAAGACTAGCTCTTCTTACTGTCTATGATTTGAACCATTCGTATGACACTAGTTATAGATTCCGATGCTCCACTTCAGGTTTACTGTATGCAGCTGACCTTCTTATTGACGATGAAACACAGAAATTGCATCGGAATTATATACAAAAGGCACAATGCCGACCTAAGTACAAGAGGACTGACTCTTCTTACTGTCTATGTTTTGAACCTCTCCTGTGACACCGGTTTTAGAATCCGGTGCTTCACTTCAGGTTTACTGTATTCCTTGGACCTTCTTATTGACGACGAACACAGAAATTGCATCGGAATTAAATAGAAAATGCACAACGTCGACATAAGTACAAGAACACTAACTCTTTTTCCTGTCTATGTTTTGAACCATTCCTGTGACACTAGTTAAAGATTCCGATGCTTCACTTCAGGTTTACTGTATCCAGCTGACCTTCTTATTTACGATGAAACACAGAAATTACATCAAAATTAAATACAAAAGGTACAATGCCGACATAAGTACAAGAAGACTGACTCATTCTACTGTCTATGTTTTGAACCATTCCTGTGACAATAGTTATAGATTCCGATGCTGCACTTCAGGTTTACTGTATCCCTCTGACCGTCTTATTAACGATGAAACACAGAAATTGCATCGGAATTAAATACAAAAGGCACAATGCCGACTCAGGTACAAGAAGTCTGGCTCTTCTTACTGTCTATGTTTTGAACCTTTTCTGTGAGACCGGTTTGGATTCCGATACTTCACTTCAGGTTTACTGTATCCCTGGGACCATCTTATTGACGACGAAACACAGAAATTGCATCAGAATTAAAAAGAAAAGGCACAATGGCGACTTAAGTACAAGAAAAAGGACTCTTCTGAATATCTATGTTTTGAACCATTCCTGTGACACTAGTTATAGATTAAGATGCTTCACTTCAGGTTTACTGTATCCAGCTGACCTTCTTATTGACGATGAAACACAGAAATTGCATCGGAATTAAATACAAGAGGCACAATGCCGACTTAAGTGCAAGAAGACTGACTCTTCTTACTGTCTATGTTTTGATACATTCCTGTGACTCTAGTTATAGATTCCGATGTTTCACTTCAGTTTTACTGTATCCCTCTGACCTTCTTATTGACGATGAAACACAGAAATTGCATCGGAATTAAATACAAAAGGCACAATGCCGACTCAAGTACTAGAAGACTGACTCTTCTTACTGTCTATGTTTTGAACCATTCCTGTGACACTAGTTATAGATTCCGATGCTTCACTTCAGGTTTACTGTATCCCTCTGACCGTCGTATTGACGTTGAAACACAGAAATTGCATCGGAATTAAATTCAAAAGGCACAATGCCGACTCAAGTACAAGAAGACTGGCTCTTATTCCTGTCTATGTTTTGAACCATTCCTGTGACACTAGTTATAGATTCCGATGCCTCCCTTCAGTTTTACTGTATCCCTTGGACCTTCTTATTGACGATGAAACTCAGAAATTGCATCGGAATTAAATACAAAAGGCACAATGCCGACTTAAGTACAAGAAGACAGACTCTACCTACTGTCTACGATTTGAACCATTCCTGTGACACTAGTTATAGATTCCGATGCTTCACTTCAGGTTTACTCTATCCCTCTGACCTTCTTATTGACGATCAAACACAGAAAATTGATCGGAATTAAATAGAAAAGGCACAATGCCGACTCAAGTACAAGAAGACTAGCTCTTCTTACTGTCTATGATTTGAACCATTCGTATGACACTAGTTATAGATTCCGATGCTCCACTTCAGGTTTACTGTATGCAGCTGACCTTCTTATTGACGATGAAACACAGAAATTGCATCGGAATTATATACAAAAGGCACAATGCCGACCTAAGTACAAGAGGACTGACTCTTCTTACTGTCTATGTTTTGAACCTCTCCTGTGACACCGGTTTTAGAATCCGGTGCTTCACTTCAGGTTTACTGTATTCCTTGGACCTTCTTATTGACGACGAACACAGAAATTGCATCGGAATTAAATAGAAAATGCACAACGTCGACATAAGTACAAGAACACTAACTCTTTTTCCTGTCTATGTTTTGAACCATTCCTGTGACACTAGTTAAAGATTCCGATGCTTCACTTCAGGTTTACTGTATCCAGCTGACCTTCTTATTTACGATGAAACACAGAAATTACATCAAAATTAAATACAAAAGGTACAATGCCGACATAAGTACAAGAAGACTGACTCATTCTACTGTCTATGTTTTGAACCATTCCTGTGACAATAGTTATAGATTCCGATGCTGCACTTCAGGTTTACTGTATCCCTCTGACCGTCTTATTAACGATGAAACACAGAAATTGCATCGGAATTAAATACAAAAGGCACAATGCCGACTCAGGTACAAGAAGTCTGGCTCTTCTTACTGTCTATGTTTTGAACCTTTTCTGTGAGACCGGTTTGGATTCCGATACTTCACTTCAGGTTTACTGTATCCCTGGGACCATCTTATTGACGACGAAACACAGAAATTGCATCAGAATTAAAAAGAAAAGGCACAATGGCGACTTAAGTACAAGAAAAAGGACTCTTCTGAATATCTATGTTTTGAACCATTCCTGTGACACTAGTTATAGATTAAGATGCTTCACTTCAGGTTTACTGTATCCAGCTGACCTTCTTATTGACGATGAAACACAGAAATTGCATCGGAATTAAATACAAGAGGCACAATGCCGACTTAAGTGCAAGAAGACTGACTCTTCTTACTGTCTATGTTTTGATACATTCCTGTGACTCTAGTTATAGATTCCGATGTTTCACTTCAGTTTTACTGTATCCCTCTGACCTTCTTATTGACGATGAAACACAGAAATTGCATCGGAATTAAATACAAAAGGCACAATGCCGACTCAAGTACTAGAAGACTGACTCTTCTTACTGTCTATGTTTTGAACCATTCCTGTGACACTAGTTATAGATTCCGATGCTTCACTTCAGGTTTACTGTATCCCTCTGACCGTCGTATTGACGATGAAACACAGAAATTGCATCGGAATTAAATACAAAAGGCACAATGCTGACTCAAGTACAAGAAGACTGGCTCTTCTTCCTGTCTATGTTTTGAACCATTCCTGTGACACTAGTTATGGATTCCGATGCTTCTCTTGGGGTTACTGTTTCCAGCTGACCTTCTTATTGACGATGAAACACAGAAATTGCATCGGAATGAAATACAAAAGGCACAATGCCGACTCAAGTACAAGAAGATTGACTCTTCTTACCGTTTATGTTTTGAACCATTCCTGTGACACTAGTTATAGATTCCGATGCTTCACTTCAGTTTTACTGTATCCCTCTGACCATCTTATTGACGATGAAACACAGAAATTGCATCGGAATTAAATACAAAAGGCCCAATTCCAACTCAAGTACTAGTAGACTGGCTCTTCTTACTGTCTATGTTTTGAACCTTTCCTGTGAGACCGGTTTTAGATTCCGATGCTTCACATCAGGTTTACTGTATCGCTTGGACCTTCTTATTGACGACGAACACAGAAATTGCATCGGAATTAAATAGAAAATGCACAACGCCGACATAAGTACAAGAAAACTAACTCTTTTTCCTGTCTATGTTTTGAACCACTCCTGTGACACTAGTTAAAGATTCCGATGCTTCACTTCAGGTTTACTCTATCCAGCTGACCGTCGTATTGACGATGAAACACAGAAATTGCATCGGAATTAAATACAAAAGGCACAATGCCGACTCAGGTACAAGAAGTCTGGCTCTTCTTAGTGTCTATGTTTTGAACCTTTCCTGTGAGACCGGTTTAGATTCCGATACTTCACTTTAGGTTTATTGTATCCCTGGGACCTTCTTATTGACGACGAAACACAGAAATTGCATCGGAATTAAAAAGAAAAGGCACAATGCCGACTTAAGCACAAGAAGAAGGACTCTTCTGAATATCTATGTTTTGAACCATTCCTGTGACACAAGTTATAGATTAAGATGCTTCACTTCAGGTTTACTGTATCCAGCTGACCTTCTTATTGACGATGAAACACAGAAATTGCATCGGAATTAAATACAAAAGGCACAATGCCGACTCAAGTACTAGAAGACTGACTCTTCTTACTGTCTATGTTATGAACCATTACTGCGACACTAGTTATAGATTCCGATGCTTCACTTCAGGTTTACTGTATCCCTCTGACCGTCGTATTGACGTTGAAAGACAGAAATTGCATCGGAATTAAATTCAAAAGGCACAATGCCGACTCAAGTACAAGAAGACTGGCTCTTATTCCTGTCTATGTTTTGAACCATTCCTGTGACACTAGTTATAGATTCCGATGCCTCCCTTCAGTTTTACTGTATCCCTTGGACCTTCTTATTGACGATGAAACTCAGAAATTGCATCGGAATTAAATACAAAAGGCACAATGCCGACTTAAGTACAAGAAGACAGACTCTACCTACTGTCTACGATTTGAACCATTCCTGTGACACTAGTTATAGATTCCGATGCTTCACTTCAGGTTTACTCTATCCCTCTGACCTTCTTATTGACGATCAAACACAGAAAATTGATCGGAATTAAATAGAAAAGGCACAATGCCGACTCAAGTACAAGAAGACTAGCTCTTCTTACTGTCTATGATTTGAACCATTCGTATGACACTAGTTATAGATTCCGATGCTCCACTTCAGGTTTACTGTATGCAGCTGACCTTCTTATTGACGATGAAACACAGAAATTGCATCGGAATTATATACAAAAGGCACAATGCCGACCTAAGTACAAGAGGACTGACTCTTCTTACTGTCTATGTTTTGAACCTCTCCTGTGACACCGGTTTTAGAATCCGGTGCTTCACTTCAGGTTTACTGTATTCCTTGGACCTTCTTATTGACGACGAACACAGAAATTGCATCGGAATTAAATAGAAAATGCACAACGTCGACATAAGTACAAGAACACTAACTCTTTTTCCTGTCTATGTTTTGAACCATTCCTGTGACACTAGTTAAAGATTCCGATGCTTCACTTCAGGTTTACTGTATCCAGCTGACCTTCTTATTTACGATGAAACACAGAAATTACATCAAAATTAAATACAAAAGGTACAATGCCGACATAAGTACAAGAAGACTGACTCATTCTACTGTCTATGTTTTGAACCATTCCTGTGACAATAGTTATAGATTCCGATGCTGCACTTCAGGTTTACTGTATCCCTCTGACCGTCTTATTAACGATGAAACACAGAAATTGCATCGGAATTAAATACAAAAGGCACAATGCCGACTCAGGTACAAGAAGTCTGGCTCTTCTTACTGTCTATGTTTTGAACCTTTTCTGTGAGACCGGTTTGGATTCCGATACTTCACTTCAGGTTTACTGTATCCCTGGGACCATCTTATTGACGACGAAACACAGAAATTGCATCAGAATTAAAAAGAAAAGGCACAATGGCGACTTAAGTACAAGAAAAAGGACTCTTCTGAATATCTATGTTTTGAACCATTCCTGTGACACTAGTTATAGATTAAGATGCTTCACTTCAGGTTTACTGTATCCAGCTGACCTTCTTATTGACGATGAAACACAGAAATTGCATCGGAATTAAATACAAGAGGCACAATGCCGACTTAAGTGCAAGAAGACTGACTCTTCTTACTGTCTATGTTTTGATACATTCCTGTGACTCTAGTTATAGATTCCGATGTTTCACTTCAGTTTTACTGTATCCCTCTGACCTTCTTATTGACGATGAAACACAGAAATTGCATCGGAATTAAATACAAAAGGCACAATGCCGACTCAAGTACTAGAAGACTGACTCTTCTTACTGTCTATGTTTTGAACCATTCCTGTGACACTAGTTATAGATTCCGATGCTTCACTTCAGGTTTACTGTATCCCTCTGACCGTCGTATTGACGATGAAACACAGAAATTGCATCGGAATTAAATACAAAAGGCACAATGCTGACTCAAGTACAAGAAGACTGGCTCTTCTTCCTGTCTATGTTTTGAACCATTCCTGTGACACTAGTTATGGATTCCGATGCTTCTCTTGGGGTTACTGTTTCCAGCTGACCTTCTTATTGACGATGAAACACAGAAATTGCATCGGAATGAAATACAAAAGGCACAATGCCGACTCAAGTACAAGAAGATTGACTCTTCTTACCGTTTATGTTTTGAACCATTCCTGTGACACTAGTTATAGATTCCGATGCTTCACTTCAGTTTTACTGTATCCCTCTGACCATCTTATTGACGATGAAACACAGAAATTGCATCGGAATTAAATACAAAAGGCCCAATTCCAACTCAAGTACTAGTAGACTGGCTCTTCTTACTGTCTATGTTTTGAACCTTTCCTGTGAGACCGGTTTTAGATTCCGATGCTTCACATCAGGTTTACTGTATCGCTTGGACCTTCTTATTGACGACGAACACAGAAATTGCATCGGAATTAAATAGAAAATGCACAACGCCGACATAAGTACAAGAAAACTAACTCTTTTTCCTGTCTATGTTTTGAACCACTCCTGTGACACTAGTTAAAGATTCCGATGCTTCACTTCAGGTTTACTCTATCCAGCTGACCGTCGTATTGACGATGAAACACAGAAATTGCATCGGAATTAAATACAAAAGGCACAATGCCGACTCAGGTACAAGAAGTCTGGCTCTTCTTAGTGTCTATGTTTTGAACCTTTCCTGTGAGACCGGTTTAGATTCCGATACTTCACTTTAGGTTTATTGTATCCCTGGGACCTTCTTATTGACGACGAAACACAGAAATTGCATCGGAATTAAAAAGAAAAGGCACAATGCCGACTTAAGCACAAGAAGAAGGACTCTTCTGAATATCTATGTTTTGAACCATTCCTGTGACACAAGTTATAGATTAAGATGCTTCACTTCAGGTTTACTGTATCCAGCTGACCTTCTTATTGACGATGAAACACAGAAATTGCATCGGAATTAAATACAAAAGGCACAATGCCGACTCAAGTACTAGAAGACTGACTCTTCTTACTGTCTATGTTATGAACCATTACTGCGACACTAGTTATAGATTCCGATGCTTCACTTCAGGTTTACTGTATCCCTCTGACCGTCGTATTGACGTTGAAACACAGAAATTGCATCGGAATTAAATACAAAAGGCACAATGCCGACTCAAGTACAAGAAGACTGGCTCTTATTCCTGTCTATGTTTTGAACCATTCCTGTGACACTAGTTATAGATTCCGATGACTCACTTCAGTTTTACTGTATCCCTTGGACCTTCTTATTGACGATGAAACTCAGAAATTGCATCGGAATTAAATACAAAAGGCACAATGCCGACTTAAGTACAAGAAGACAGACTCTACCTACTGTCTACGATTTGAACCATTCCTGTGACACTAGTTATAGATTCCGATGCTTCACGTCAGGTTTACTCTATCCCTCTGACCTTCTTATTGACGATCAAACACAGAAAATTGTTCGGAATTAATTAGAAAAGGCACAATGCCGACTCAAGTACAAGTAGACTAGCCCTTCTTACTGTCTATGATTTGAACCATTCGTATGACACTAGTTATAGATTCCGATGCTCCACTTCAGGTTTACTGTATCCAGCTGACCTTCTTATTGACGATGAAACACAGAAATTGCATCGGAATTATATACAAAAGGCACAATGCCGACCTAAGTACAAGAAGACTGACTCTTCTTACTGTCTATGTTTTGAACCTCTCCTGTGACACCGGTTTTAGAATCCGGTGCTTCACTTCAGGTTTACTGTATTCCTTGGACCTTCTTATTGACGACGAACACAGAAATTGCATCGGAATTAAATAGAAAATGCACAACGTCGACATAAGTACAAGAACACTAACTCTTTTTCCTGTCTATGTTTTGAACCATTCCTGTGACACTAGTTAAAGATTCCGATACTTCACTTCAGGTTTACTGTATCCAGCTGACCTTCTTATTGACGATGAAACACGGAAATTACATCAAAATTAAATACAAAAGGTACAATGCCGACATAAGTACAAGAAGACTGACTCATTCTACTGTCTATGTTTTGAACCATTCCTGTGACAATAGTTATAGATTCCGATGCTGCACTTCAGGTTTACTGTATCCCTCTGACCGTCTTATTAACGATGAAACACAGAAATTGCATCGGAATTAAATACAAAAGGCACAATGCCGACTCAGGTACAAGAAGTCTGGCTCTTCTTACTGTCTATGTTTTGAACCTTTTCTGTGAGACCGGTTTAGATTCCGATACTTCACTTCAGGTTTACTGTATCCCTGGCACCATCTTATTGACGACGAAACACAGAAATTGCATCGGAATTAAAAAGAAAAGGCACAATGGCGACTTAAGTACACGATAAAGGACTCTTCTGAATATCTATGTTTTGAACCATTCCTGTGACACTAGTTATAGATTAAGATGCTTCACTTCAGGTTTACTGTATCCAGCTGACCTTCTTATTGACGATGAAACACAGAAATTGCATCGGAATTAAATACAAGAGGCACAATGCCGACTTAAGTGCAAGAAGGCTGACTCTTCTTACTGTCTATGTTTTGATACATTCCTGTGACTAAAGTTATAGATTCCGATGTTTCACTTCAGTTTTACTGTATCCCTCTGACCTTCTTATTGACGATGAAACACAGAAATTGCATCGGAATTAAATACAAAAGGCACAATGCCGACTCAAGTACTAGAAGACTGACTCTTCTTACTGTCTATGTTTTGAACCATTCCTGTGACACTAGTTATAGATTCCGATGCTTCACTTCAGGTTTACTGTATCCCTCTGACCGTCGTATTGACGATGAAACACAGAAATTGCATCGGAATTAAATACAAAAGGCACAATGCTGACTCAAGTACAAGAAGACTGGCTCTTCTTCCTGTCTATGTTTTGAACCATTCCTGTGACACTAGTTATGGATTCCGATGCTTCTCTTGGGGTTACTGTTTCCAGCTGACCTTCTTATTGACGATGAAACACAGAAATTGCATCGGAATGAAATACAAAAGGCACAATGCCGACTCAAGTACAAGAAGATTGACTCTTCTTACCGTTTATGTTTTGAACCATTCCTGTGACACTAGTTATAGATTCCGATGCTTCACTTCAGTTTTACTGTATCCCTCTGACCATCTTATTGACGATGAAACACAGAAATTGCATCGGAATTAAATACAAAAGGCCCAATTCCAACTCAAGTACTAGTAGACTGGCTCTTCATACTGTCTATGTTTTGAACCTTTCCTGTGAGACCGGTTTTAGATTCCGATGCTTCACATCAGGTTTACTGTATCGCTTGGACCTTCTTATTGACGACGAACACAGAAATTGCATCGGAATTAAATAGAAAATGCACAACGCCGACATAAGTACAAGAAAACTAACTCTTTTTCCTGTCTATGTTTTGAACCACTCCTGTGACACTAGTTAAAGATTCCGATGCTTCACTTCAGGTTTACTCTATCCAGCTGACCTTCTTATATACGATGAAACACACAAATTGCATCGGAATTAAATACAAAAGGCACAATGCCGACTCAGGTACAAGAAGTCTGGCTTTTCTTACTGTCTATGTTTTGAACCTTTCCTGTGAGACCGGTTTAGATTCCGATACTTCACTTCAGGTTTATTGTATCCCTGGGACCTTCTTGTTGACGACGAAACACAGAAATAGCATCGGAATTAAAAAGAAAAGGCACAATGCCGACTTAAGCACAAGAAGAAGGACTCTTCTGAATATCTATGTTTTGAACCATTCCTGTGACACTAGTTATAGATTAAGATGCTTCATTTCAGGTTTACTGTATCCAGCTGACCTTCTTATTGACGATGAAACACAGAAATTGCATCGGAATTAAATACAAAAGGTACAATGCCGACTTAAGTGCAAGAAGACTGACTCTTCTTACTGTCTATGTATTGATACATTCCTGTGACACTAGTTATAGATTCCGATGTTTCACTTCAGTTTTACTGTATCCCTCTGACCTTCTTATTGACGATGAAACACAGAAATTGCATCGGAATTAAATACAAAAGGCACATTGCCGACTCAAGTACTAGAAGACTGACTCTTCTTACTGTCTATGTTTTGAAACATTACTGCGACACTAGTTATAGATTCCGATGCTTCACTTCAGGTTTACTGTATCCCTCTGACCGTCGTATTGACGATGAAACACAGAAATTGCATCGGAATTAAATACAAAAGGCACAATGCCGACTCAAGTACAAGAAGACTGGCTCTTATTCCTTTCTACGTTTTGAACCATTCCTGTGACACTAGTTATAGATTCCAATGCCTCACATCAGTTTTACTGTATCCCTTGGACCTTCTTATTGACGATGAAACACAGAAATTGCATCGGAATTAAATACAAAAGGCACAATGCCGACTTAAATACAAGAAGACAGACTCTACCTACTGTCTATGATTTGAACCATTCCTGTGACACTAGTTATAGATTCCGATACTTCACTTCAGGTTTACTCTATCCCTCTGACCTTCTTATTGACGATCAAACACAGAAAATTGATCGTAATTAAATAGAAAAGGCACAATGCCGACTCAAGTACAAGAAGACTGGCTCTTCTTACTGTCTATGATTTGAACCATTCGTATGACTCTAGTTATAGATTCCGATGCATCAATTCAGGTTTACTGTATCCAGCTGACCTTATTATTGACGATGAAACACAGAAATTGCATCGGAATCATATACAAAAGGCACAATGCCGACCTAAGTACAAGAAGACTGACTCTTCTTACTGTCTATGTTTTGAACATCTCCTGTGTCACCGGTTTTAGATTCCGGTGGTTCACTTCAGGTTTACTGTATTCCTTGGACCTTCTTATTGACGACGAACACAGAAATTGCATCGGAATTAAATAGAAAATACACAACGTCGACATAAGTACAAGAAAACTAACTCTTTTTCCTGTCTATGTTTTGAACCATTCCTGTGATACTAGTTAAAGATTCCGATGCTTCACTTCAGGTTTACTGTATCCAGCTGACCTTCTTATTGACGATGAAACACAGAAATTACATCAAAATTAAATACAAAAGGTACAATGCCGACATAAGTACAAGAAGACTGACTCATTCTACTGTCTATGTTTTGAACCATTCCTGTGACAATAGTTATAGATTCCGATGCTGCACTTCAGGTTTACTGTATCCCTCTGACCGTCTTATTAACGATGAAACACAGAAATTGCTCGGAATTAAATACAAAAGGCACAATGCCGACTCAGGTACAAGAAGTCTGGCTCTTCTTACTGTCTATATTTTGAACCTTTCCTGTGAGACCGGTTTAGATTCCGATACTTCACCTCAGGTTTACTGTATCCCTGGGACCTTCTTATTGACGACGAAACACAGAAATTGCATCGGAATTAAAAAGAAAAGGAACAATGGCGACTTAAGTACAAGAAAAAGGACTCTTCTGAATATCTATGTTTTGAACCATTCCTGTGACACTAGTTATAGATTAAGATGCTTCACTTCAGGTTTACTGTATCCAGCTGACCTTCTTATTGACGATGAAACACAGAAATTGCATCGGAATTAAATACAAAAGGCACAATGCCGACTTAAGTGCAAGAAGACTGACTCTTCTTACTGTCTATGTTTGATACATTCCTGTGACACTAGTTATAGATTCCGATGTTTCACTTCAGTTTTACTGTCTCCCTCTGACCTTCTTATTGACGATGAAACACAGAAATTGCATCGGAATTAAATACAAAAGGCACAATGCCGACTCAAGTACTAGAAGACTGACTCTTCTTACTGTCTATGTTTTGAACCATTCCTGTGACACTAGTTATAGATTCCGATGCTTCACTTCAGGTTTACTGTATCCCTCTGACCGTCGTATTGACGATGAAACACAGAAATTGCATCGGAATTAAATACAAAAGGCACAATGCCGACTCAAGTACAAGAAGACTGGCTCTTCTTCCTGTCTATGTTTTGAACCATTCCTGTGACACTAGTTATGGATTCCATTGCTTCTCTTCAGGTTTACTGTTTCCAGCTGACCTTCTTATTGACGATGAAACACAGAAATTGCATCGGAATGAAATACAAAAGGCACAATGCCGACTCAAGTACAAGAAGATTGACTCTTCTTACCGTTTATGTTTGAACCATTCCTGTGACACTAGTTAGAGATTCTGATGCTTCACTTCAGGTTTACTGTATCCCTGTGACCTTCTTATTGACGATGAAACACAGATATTGCATCGGAATTAAATATAAAAGGCACAATGATGACTTAAGTACAAAAAAACTGACTCTTCTTACTGTCTATGTTTTGAACCATTCCTGTGACACTAGTTATAGATTCCGATGCTTCACTTCAGTTTCACTCTATCCCTCTGACCATCTTATTGACGATGAAACACAGAAATTGCATCGGAATTAAATACAAAAGGCCCAATTCCAACTCAAGTACAAGTAGTCTGGCTCTTCTTACTGTCTATGTTTTGAACCTTTCCTGTGAGACCGGTTTTAGATTCCGATGCTTCACATCAGGTTTACTGTATCCCTTGGACGTTCTTATTGACGACGAACACAGAAATTGCATCGGAATTAAATAGAAAATGCACAATGCCGACTTCAGTACAAGATAACTGCCCCTATTTCCTGTCTATGATTTGAACCATTCCTGTGACACTAGTTATAGATTCCGATGCTTCACTTCAGGTTTACTGTTTCCAGCTAACCTTCTTATTGACGATGAAACACAGAAATTGCATCGGAATTAAATACAAAAGGCACAATGCCGACTTAAGTACAAGAAGACTGAATCTTCTTACTGTCTATGTTATGAACCATTCCTGTGACACTAGTTACAGATTCCGATGCTTCACTTCAGTTTTACTGTATCCCTCTCACCTTCTTATTGAAGATGAAACACAGAAATTGCATTGGAATTAAATACAAAAGGCAAAATGCCGACTCAAGTACAAGAAGACTGACTCTTCTTCCTGTCTATGTTTTGAACAATTCCTGTGACACTAGTCATAGATTCCGATGCTTCACTTCAGTTTTACTGTACACCTGTGACCTTCTTATTGACGATGAAACACAGAAATTGCATCGGAATTAAATACAAAAGGCACAATGCCGACTTAAGTGCAAGAAGACTGACTCTTCTTACTGTCTATGTTTTTAACCATTCCTGTAACACTAGTTATAGATTCTGATTCTTCACTTCAGGTTTAATGTATCCCACCGACCGTCGTACTGAAGATGAAACACAGAAATTGCATCGGAATTAAATACAAAAGGCACAATGCCGACTCAAGTTCAAGAAGACTGGTTCTTCTTACTGTCTATGTTTTGAACCTTTCCTGTGTGACGGGCTTTAGATTCCGATGCTTCACTTCAAGTTTACTGTATCCCTTGGACCTTTTTATAGACGCCGAAACACAGAAATTGCATCGGAATTAAATAGGAAAGGCACAATGCCGACTGAAGTACAAGAAAACTGACTCCTCTTACAGTCTATGTTTTGAACGATTCCTGTGACACTAGTTATACATTCCGATGCTTCACTTCAGGTTTACTGTATCCAGCTGACCTTCTTATTGACGATGATTCACCGAAATTGCATCAAAATTAAATACAAAAGGCACAATGCCGACATATGTACAAGAAGACTGACTCTTTTTACTGTCTATGTTTTGAACCACTCCTGTGACACTAGTTATATTTTCCGATCCTGCACTTCAGGTTTACTGTATCCCACTGACCGTCTTATTAACGATCAAACACAGAAAATTGATCGAAATTAAATACAAAAGGCACAATGCCTACTCAAGTACAAGAAGACTGGCTCTTCTTACTGTCTATGTCTTCAACCATTCCTATGACACTAGTTATAGATTCCGATGCTTCACTTCAGGTTTACTGTATCCAGCCGACCTTCTTATAGACGATGAAACACAGATATTGCATCGGAATTATATACAAAAGGCACAATGCCGACCTAAGTACAAGAAGACTGACTCTTCTTACTGTGTATGTTTTGAACCATTCCTGTGACACTAGTTAAAGATTCCGATGTTTCACTTCAGGTTTACTGTATCCAGTTGACCTTCTTATTTACGATGAAACACAGAAATTGCATAGGAATTAAATACAAAAGGCACAATGCCGATTTAAGTACAAGAAGACTGGCTCTTCCCACAGTCTATGTTTTGAACCATTCCTTTGACACTAGTAATAGATTCCGATGCTGCACATCATCTTTACTGCATCCCTGTGACCGTCCTATTGACGATCAAACACAGAAAATTGATCGGAATTAAATACAAAAGGCACAATGCCGACTCAAGTACAAGAAGACTGGCTCTTCTTACTGTCTATGATTTGAACCATTCCTATGACACTAGTTATAGATTCCGATGCTTCACTTCAGATTTACTGTATCCCTTGGACCTTCTTATTGACGACAAGACTCAGAAATTGCATCGGAATTAAATACAAAAGGCACAATGACGACTTAAGTACAAGAAGACTGACTCTTCCTACCGTCTATGATTTGAACCAATCCTGAGACACTAGTGTTAGATTCCGATGCTTCACTTTAGGTTTACTGTATACCTCTGACCTTCTTATTGAAGATGAAACACAGAAATTGCATCGGAATTACATACAAAAGGCACAATGCTGACTCAAGTACAAGAAGTCCGGCTCTTCTTACTGTCTATGTTTTCAACCTCTCCTGTGACACCGGTTTTAGATTCCGATGCTTCACTTCAGGTTTACTGTATTCCTTGGACCTTCTTATTGACGACGAACACAGAAATTACATTGAAATTAAATAGAATATGCACAACGCCGACATAAGTACAAGAAAACTGACTCTTTTTCCTGTCTATGCTTTGAACCATTCCTGTGACACTAGTTAAAGATTCCGATGCTTCACTTCAGGTTTACTGTATCCAGCTGACCTTCTTATTGACGATGAAACACAGAAATTGCATCAAAATTAAATACAAAAGGCACAATGCCGACATAAGTACAAGAAGACTGACTCTTTTTACTGTCTATGTTTTGAACCACTCCCGTGACACTAGTTATTGATTCCGATGCTGCACTTCAGGTTTACTGTATCCCACTGACCGTCTCATTAACGATGAAACACAGAAATTGCATTGGAATTAAATACAAAAGCACAATGCCGACTCAAGTACAAGAAGACTGGCTCTTCTTCCTGTCTATGTTTTGAATCATTCCTGTGACACTAGTTATGGATTCCGATGCTTCCCTTCAGGTTTACTGTTTCCAGCTGACCTTCTTATTGTCGATGAAACACAGAAATTGCATCGGAATTAAATACAAAAGGCACGATGCCGACTCAAGTACAAGAAGATTGACTCTTCTTACCGTTTACATTTTGAACCATTCCTGTGACACTAGTTGTAGATTCCGATGCTTCACTTCAGGTTTACTGTATCCCTGTGACTTTCTTATTGACGATAAAACACAGAAATTGCATCGGAATTAAATACATAAGGCACAATGCCGACTTAAGTACAAGAAGACTGACTCTTCTTACTGTCTATGTTTTGAACCATTCCTGTGACACTAGTTTTAGATTCCGATGCTTCACTTCAGGTTTACTGTATCCCACCGACCGTCGTACTGACGATGAAACACAGAAATTGCATCAGAATTAAATACAAAAGGCACAATGCCGACTTAAGTACAGGAAGACTGACTCTTCTTACTGACTATGATTTAACATTTCCTGTGAGACCAGTATTAGATTCCGATGCTTCACTATATGTTTACTGTATCCTATGGACCTTCTTATTGACGATGAAACACAGAAATTGCATCGTAATTAAATACAAAAGGCACCATGCCGACTGAAGTACAAGAAGACTGAGCCTTCATACTGACTATGTTTTGAACCATTCCTGTGACACTAGTTATAGATTCCGATATCTCACTTCAGGTTTACTGTATCTCTTGGACCTTCTTATTGACGATGAAACACAGAAATTGCATCGGAATTAAATACAAAAGGCACAATGCCGACTTAAGTACAAGAAGACTGACTCTTCCTACTGTCTATGTTTTGAACCATTCCTGTGACACTAGTTATAGATTCCGATGCCTCAATCCAGTTTTACTGTATCCCTTGGACCTTCTTATTGACGATGAAACACAGAAATTGCATCGGAATTAAATGCAGAAGGCACAATGTCGACTTAAGTACAAGAAGACTGACTCTACCTACTGTCTATGCTTTGAACCATTCCTTGACACTACTTATAGATTCCGATGCTTCACTTCAGGTTTACTGTATCCCACCGACCGTCGTACGGACGATGAAACACAGAAATTGCATCGGAATTAAATACAAAAGGCACAATGCCGACTTAAGTACAATAAGACTGACTCTTCTTACTGTCTATGTTTTGAACCATTCCTGTGACACTAGTTATAGATTCCGATGTTTCACTTCAGGTTTACTGTATCCCTCTGACCGTCGTACTGACGATGAAACACAGCAATTGCATCGGAATTAAATAGAAAAGGCACAATGCCGACTTAAGTACAAGAAGACTGACTCTACTTACTGACTATGTTTGAACATTTCCTGTGAGACCAGTATTAGATTCCTATGCTTCACTATATGTTTTCTGTTTCCCATGGACCTTCTTATTGACGATGAAACACAGAAATTGCATCGGAATTAAATACAAAAGGTACCATGCCGACTTAAGTACAAGAAGACTGACTCTTCATACTGACTATGTTTTGAACCATTCCTGTGACACTAGTTATTGATTCCGATGCCTCACTTCAGGTTTACTGTATCCCTTGGAACTTCTTATTGATGATGAAACACAGAAATTGCATCGGAATTAAATACAAAAGGCACAATGCCGACTTAAGTACAAGAAGACTGACTCTTCCTACTGTCTATGTTTTGAACCATTCCTGTGACAACAGTCACAGATTCCGATGCCTCACTTCATGTTTACTGTATCCCTTGGACCTTCTTATTGACGACGAGACTCAGAAATTGCATAGGAATTAAATACAAAAGGCACAATGACGACTTAAGTACAAGAAGACTGACTCTTCCTACCGTCTATTATTTGAACCAATCCTGAGACACTAGTGTTAGATTCCGATGCTTCACTTTAGGTTTACTGTATACCTCTGAGCTTCTTATTGGAGATGAAACACAGAAATTGCATCGGAATTACATACAAAAGGCACAATGCTGACTCAAGTACAAGAAGTGCGGCTCTTCTTACTGTCTATGTTTTGAACCTCTCCTCTGACACCGGTCTTAGATTCCGATGCTTCACTTCAGGTTTACTGTATTCCTTGGACCTTCTTATTGACGACGAACACAGAAATTACATCGAAATTAAATAGAATATGCACAACGCCGACATAAGTACAAGAAAACTGACTCTTTTTCCTGTCTATGCTTTGAACCATTCCTGTGACTCTAGTTAAAGATTCCGATGCTTCACTTCAGGTTGACTGTATCCAGCTGACCTTCTTATTGACGATGAAACACAGAAATTGCATCAAAATTAAATACGAAAGGCACAATGCCGACATAAGTACAGGAAGACTGACTCTTTTTACTGTCTATGTTTTGAACCACGCCCGTGACACTAGTTATTGATTCCGATGCTGCACTTCAGGTTTACTGTGTCCCACTGACCGTCTTATTAACGATGAAACACAGAAATTGCATCGGAATTAAATACAAAAGGCACAATGCCGACTCAGGTACAAGGAGTCTGGCTCTTCTTACTGTCTATGTTATGAACCTTTCCTGTGAGACCGGTTTTGATTCCGATGCTTCACTTCAGTTTTACTGTATCCCTTGGACCTTCTTATTGACGATGAAACTCAGAAATTGCATCGGAATTAAATACATAAGACACAATGCCGACTTAAGTACAAGAAAATTGACTCTTCTTACTATCTATGTTTTGAACCATTCCTGTGAAACTAGTTATAGATTCCGATGCTTCACTTCAGGTTTACTGTATCGCTCTGACCTACTTATTGACGATCAAACACAGAAATTGCATCGGAATTTAATACAAAAAGCACAATGCCGATATTAGTACAAGAAGACTGACTCATTCTACTGTCTATGTTTTGAACCATTCCTGTTACAATAGTTATAGATTCCGATGCTGCACTTCAGGTTTACTGTATCCCTCTGACCGTCTTATTAAGGATGAAACACAGAAATTGCATCGGAATTAAATACAAAAGGCACAATGCCGACTCAGGTACAAGAAGTCTGGCTCTTCTCACTGTCAATGTTTTGAACCTTTCCTGTGAGACCGGTTTAGATTCCGATACTTCACTTCAGGTTTACTGTATCCCCGGGACCTTCTTATTGACGACGAAACACAGAAATTGCATCGGAATTAAAAAGAAAAGGCACAATGCCGACTTAAGCACAAGAAGAAGGACTCTTCCGAATATCTATGTTTTGAACCATTCCTGTGACACTAGTTATAGATTCCGATGTTTCACTTCAGTTTTACTGTATCCCTCTGACCTTCTTATTGACGATGAAACAAAGAAATTGCATCGGAATGAAATACAAAAGGCACAATGCCGACTCAAGTACAAGAAGATTGACTCTTCTTACCGTTTATGTTTGAACCATTCCTGTGACACTAGTTAGAGATTCTGATGCTTCACTTCAGGTTTACTGTATCCCTGTGACCTTCTTATTGACGATGAAACACAGATATTGCATCGGAATTAAATATAAAAGGCACAATGATGACTTAAGTACAAAAAAACTGACTCTTCTTACTGTCTATGTTTTGAACCATTCCTGTGACACTAGTTATAGATTCCGATGCTTCACTTCAGTTTCACTCTATCCCTCTGACCATCTTATTGACGATGAAACACAGAAATTGCATCGGAATTAAATACAAAAGGCCCAATTCCAACTCAAGTACAAGTAGTCTGGCTCTTCTTACTGTCTATGTTTTGAACCTTTCCTGTGAGACCGGTTTTAGATTCCGATGCTTCACATCAGGTTTACTGTATCCCTTGGACGTTCTTATTGACGACGAACACAGAAATTGCATCGGAATTAAATAGAAAATGCACAATGCCGACTTCAGTACAAGATAACTGCCCCTATTTCCTGTCTATGATTTGAACCATTCCTGTGACACTAGTTATAGATTCCGATGCTTCACTTCAGGTTTACTGTTTCCAGCTAACCTTCTTATTGACGATGAAACACAGAAATTGCATCGGAATTAAATACAAAAGGCACAATGCCGACTTAAGTACAAGAAGACTGAATCTTCTTACTGTCTATGTTATGAACCATTCCTGTGACACTAGTTACAGATTCCGATGCTTCACTTCAGTTTTACTGTATCCCTCTCACCTTCTTATTGAAGATGAAACACAGAAATTGCATTGGAATTAAATACAAAAGGCAAAATGCCGACTCAAGTACAAGAAGACTGACTCTTCTTCCTGTCTATGTTTTGAACAATTCCTGTGACACTAGTCATAGATTCCGATGCTTCACTTCAGTTTTACTGTACACCTGTGACCTTCTTATTGACGATGAAACACAGAAATTGCATCGGAATTAAATACAAAAGGCACAATGCCGACTTAAGTGCAAGAAGACTGACTCTTCTTACTGTCTATGTTTTTAACCATTCCTGTAACACTAGTTATAGATTCTGATGCTTCACTTCAGGTTTAATGTATCCCACCGACCGTCGTACTGAAGATGAAACACAGAAATTGCATCGGAATTAAATACAAAAGGCACAATGCCGACTCAAGTTCAAGAAGACTGGTTCTTCTTACTGTCTATGTTTTGAACCTTTCCTGTGTGACGGGCTTTAGATTCCGATGCTTCACTTCAAGTTTACTGTATCCCTTGGACCTTTTTATAGACGCCGAAACACAGAAATTGCATCGGAATTAAATAGAAAAGGCACAATGCCGACTGAAGTACAAGAAAACTGACTCCTCTTACAGTCTATGTTTTGAACGATTCCTGTGACACTAGTTATACATTCCGATGCTTCACTTCAGGTTTACTGTATCCAGCTGACCTTCTTATTGACGATGATTCACCGAAATTGCATCAAAATTAAATACAAAAGGCACAATGCCGACATATGTACAAGAAGACTGACTCTTTTTACTGTCTATGTTTTGAACCACTCCTGTGACACTAGTTATATTTTCCGATCCTGCACTTCAGGTTTACTGTATCCCACTGACCGTCTTATTAACGATCAAACACAGAAAATTGATCGGAATTAAATACAAAAGGCACAATGCCTACTCAAGTACAAGAAGACTGGCTCTTCTTACTGTCTATGTCTTCAACCATTCCTATGACACTAGTTATAGATTCCGATGCTTCACTTCAGGTTTACTGTATCCAGCCGACCTTCTTATAGACGATGAAACACAGATATTGCATCGGAATTATATACAAAAGGCACAATGCCGACCTAAGTACAAGAAGACTGACTCTTCTTACTGTGTATGTTTTGAACCATTCCTGTGACACTAGTTAAAGATTATGATGTTTCACTTCAGGTTTACTGTATCCAGTTGACCTTCTTATTTACGATGAAACACAGAAATTGCATAGGAATTAAATACAAAAGGCACAATGCCGATTTAAGTACAAGAAGACTGGCTCTTCCCACAGTCTATGTTTTGAACCATTCCTTTGACACTAGTAATAGATTCCGATGCTGCACATCATCTTTACTGTATCCCTGTGACCGTCCTATTGACGATCTAACACAGAAAATTGATCGGAATTAAATACAAAAGGCACAATGCCGACTCAAGTACAAGAAGACTGGCTCTTCTTACTGTCTATGATTTGAACCATTCCTATGACACTAGTTATAGATTCCGATGCTTCACTTCAGGTTTACTGTATCCCTTGGACCTTCTTATTGACGACGAGACTCAGAAATTGCATCGGAATTAAATACAAAAGGCACAATGACGACTTAAGTACAAGAAGACTGACTCTTCCTACCGTCTATGATTTGAACCAATCCTGAGACACTAGTGTTAGATTCCGATGCTTCACTTTAGGTTTACTGTATACCTCTGACCTTCTTATTGAAGATGAAACACAGAAATTGCATCGGAATTACATACAAAAGGCACAATGCTGACTCAAGTACAAGAAGTCCGGCTCTTCTTACTGTCTATGTTTTCAACCTCTCCTGTGACACCGGTTTTAGATTCCGATGCTTCACTTCAGGTTTACTGTATTCCTTGGACCTTCTTATTGACGACGAACACAGAAATTACATTGAAATTAAATAGAATATGCACAACGCCGACATAAGTACAAGAAAACTGACTCTTTTTCCTGTCTATGCTTTGAACCATTCCTGTGACACTAGTTAAAGATTCCGATGCTTCACTTCAGGTTTACTGTATCCAGCTGACCTTCTTATTGACGATGAAACACAGAAATTGCATCAAAATTAAATACAAAAGGCACAATGCCGACATAAGTACAAGAAGACTGACTCTTTTTACTGTCTATGTTTTGAACCACTCCCGTGACACTAGTTATTGATTCCGATGCTGCACTTCAGGTTTACTGTATCCCACTGACCGTCTCATTAACGATGAAACACAGAAATTGCATTGGAATTAAATACAAAAGCACAATGCCGACTCAAGTACAAGAAGACTGGCTCTTCTTCCTGTCTATGTTTTGAATCATTCCTGTGACACTAGTTATGGATTCCGATGCTTCTCTTCAGGTTTACTGTTTCCAGCTGACCTTCTTATTGTCGATGAAACACAGAAATTGCATCGGAATTAAATACAAAAGGCACGATGCCGACTCAAGTACAAGAAGATTGACTCTTCTTACCGTTTACATTTTGAACCATTCCTGTGACACTAGTTGTAGATTCCGATGCTTCACTTCAGGTTTACTGTATCCCTGTGACTTTCTTATTGACGATAAAACACAGAAATTGCATCGGAATTAAATACAAAAGGCACAATGCCGACTTAAGTACAAGAAGACTGACTCTTCTTACTGTCTATGTTTTGAACCATTCCTGTGACACTAGTTTTAGATTCCGATGCTTCACTTCAGGTTTACTGTATCCCACCGACCGTCGTACTGACGATGAAACACAGAAATTGCATCAGAATTAAATACAAAAGGCACAATGCCGACTTAAGTACAGGAAGACTGACTCTTCTTACTGACTATGATTTAACATTTCCTGTGAGACCAGTATTAGATTCCGATGCTTCACTATATGTTTACTGTATCCTATGGACCTTCTTATTGACGATGAAACACAGAAATTGCATCGTAATTAAATACAAAAGGCAC
This sequence comes from Schistocerca serialis cubense, assembly GCF_023864345.2. Classification (NCBI taxonomy): domain Eukaryota; kingdom Metazoa; phylum Arthropoda; class Insecta; order Orthoptera; family Acrididae; genus Schistocerca; species Schistocerca serialis. The sequence continues at coordinate 1,073,334,260 of NC_064640.1, read as the reverse complement.
CATGCCGACTGAAGTACAAGAAGACTGAGCCTTCATACTGACTATGTTTTGAACCATTCCTGTGACACTAGTTATAGATTCCGATATCTCACTTCAGGTTTACTGTATCTCTTGGACCTTCTTATTGACGATGAAACACAGAAATTGCATCGGAATTAAATACAAAAGGCACAATGCCGACTTAAGTACAAGAAGACTGACTCTTCCTACTGTCTATGTTTTGAACCATTCCTGTGACACTAGTTATAGATTCCGATGCCTCAATCCAGTTTTACTGTATCCCTTGGACCTTCTTATTGACGATGAAACACAGAAATTGCATCGGAATTAAATGCAGAAGGCACAATGTCGACTTAAGTACAAGAAGACTGACTCTACCTACTGTCTATGCTTTGAACCATTCCTTGACACTACTTATAGATTCCGATGCTTCACTTCAGGTTTACTGTATCCCACCGACCGTCGTACGGACGATGAAACACAGAAATTGCATCGGAATTAAATACAAAAGGCACAATGCCGACTTAAGTACAATAAGACTGACTCTTCTTACTGTCTATGTTTTGAACCATTCCTGTGACACTAGTTATAGATTACGATGTTTCACTTCAGGTTTACTGTATCCCTCTGACCGTCGTACTGACGATGAAACACAGCAATTGCATCGGAATTAAATAGAAAAGGCACAATGCCGACTTAAGTACAAGAAGAATGACTCTACTTACTGACTATGTTTGAACATTTCCTGTGAGACCAGTATTAGATTCCTATGCTTCACTATATGTTTTCTGTTTCCCATGGACCTTCTTATTGACGATGAAACACAGAAATTGCATCGGAATTAAATACAAAAGGCACCATGCCGACTTAAGTACAAGAAGACTGACTCTTCATACTGACTATGTTTTGAACCATTCCTGTGACACTAGTTATTGATTCCGATGCCTCACTTCAGGTTTACTGTATCCCTTGGAACTTCTTATTGATGATGAAACACAGAAATTGCATCGGAATTAAATACAAAAGGCACAATGCCGACTTAAGTACAAGAAGACTGACTCTTCCTACTGTCTATGTTTTGAACCATTCCTGTGACAACAGTCACAGATTCCGATGCCTCACTTCATGTTTACTGTATCCCTTGGACCTTCTTATTGACGACGAGACTCAGAAATTGCATAGGAATTAAATACAAAAGGCACAATGACGACTTAAGTACAAGAAGACTGACTCTTCCTACCGTCTATTATTTGAACCAATCCTGAGACACTAGTGTTAGATTCCGATGCTTCACTTTAGGTTTACTGTATACCTCTGACCTTCTTATTGGAGATGAAACACAGAAATTGCATCGGAATTACATACAAAAGGCACAATGCTGACTCAAGTACAAGAAGTGCGGCTCTTCTTACTGTCTATGTTTTGAACCTCTCCTCTGACACCGGTCTTAGATTCCGATGCTTCACTTCAGGTTTACTGTATTCCTTGGACCTTCTTATTGACGACGAACACAGAAATTACATCGAAATTAAATAGAATATGCACAACGCCGACATAAGTACAAGAAAACTGACTCTTTTTCCTGTCTATGCTTTGAACCATTCCTGTGACTGTAGTTAAAGATTCCGATGCTTCACTTCAGGTTTACTGTATCCAGCTGACCTTCTTATTGACGATGAAACACAGAAATTGCATCAAAATTAAATACGAAAGGCACAATGCCGATATAAGTACAGGAAGACTGACTCTTTTTACTGTCTATGTTTTGAACCACTCCCGTGACACTAGTTATTGATTCCGATGCTGCACTTCAGGTTTACTGTATCCCCCTGACCGTCTTATTAACGATGAAACACAGAAATTGCATCGGAATTAAATACAAAAGGCACAATGCCGACTCAGGTACAAGGAGTCTGGCTCTTCTTACTGTCTATGTTATGAACCTTTCCTGTGAGACCGGATTTGATTCCGATGCTTCACTTCAGTTTTACTGTATCCCTTGGACCTTCTTATTGACGATGAAACTCAGAAATTGCATCGGAATTAAATACATAAGACACAATGCCGACTTAAGTACAAGAAAATTGACTCTTCTTACTATCTATGTTTTGAACCATTCCTGTGAAACTAGTTATAGATTCCGATGCTTCACTTCAGGTTTACTGTATCGCTCTGACCTACTTATTGACGATCAAACACAGAAATTGCATCGGAATTTAATACAAAAAGCACAATGCCGACATTAGTACAAGAAGACTGACTCATTCTACTGTCTATGTTTTGAAACATTCCTGTTACAATAGTTATAGATTCCGATGCTGCACTTCAGGTTTACTGTATCCCTCTGACCGTCTTATTAAGGATGAAACACAGAAATTGCATCGGAATTAAATACAAAAGGCACAATGCCGACTCAGGTACAAGAAGTCTGGCTCTTCTTACTGTCAATGTTTTGAACCTTTCCTGTGAGACCGGTTTAGATTCCGATGCTTCACTTCAGGTTTACTGTATCCCTGGGACCTTCTTATTGACGACGAAACACAGAAATTGCATCGGAATTAAATAGAAAAGGCACAATTCCGACATATGTACAAGAAAAAGGACTCTTCTGAATATCTATGTTCTGAACCATTCCTGTTACACTAGTTATAGATTAAGACGCTTAACTTCAGGTTTACTGTATCCAGCAGACCTTCTTATTGACGATGAAACACAGAAATTGCATCGGAAATAAATACAAAAGGCACAATGCCGACTCAAGTACAAGAAGACTGACTCTTCTTACAGTCTATGTTTTGATACATTCCTGTGACACTAGTTATAGATTCCGATGTTTCACTTCAGTTTTACTGTATCCCTGTGACAGTCGTATTGACGATGAAACACAGAAATTGCATCGGAATTAAATACAAAAGGCACAATGGCGACTCATGTACAAGAAGACTGGCTCTTCTTACTGTCTATGTTTTGAACCATTCCGGTGCCACTAGTTATGGATTCCGATGCTTCTCTTCAGGTTTACTGTTTCCAGCTGACCTTCTTATTGAGGATGAAACACAGAAATTGCATCGGAATTAAATTCAAAAGGCACAATGCGGACTCAAGTACAAGAAGATTGACTCTTCTTACCGTTTATGTTTTGAAACATTCCTGTGACACTAGTTAGAGATTCTGATGCTTCACTTGAGGTTTACTGTATCCCCGTGACCTTCTTATTGACGATGAAACGCAGAAATTGCATCGGAAATAAATACAAAAGGCACAATGATGACTTAAGTACAAGAAAACTGACTCTTCGTTCTTTCTATGTCTTGAACCATTCCTGTGACACTAGTTATAGATTTTGATGGTTCACTTCAGTTTTACTGTATCCCTCTGACCGTCTTATTGACGATGAAACACAGAAATTGCATCGGAATTAAATACAAAAGGCCCAATTCCAACTCAAGTACAAGTAGTCTGGCTCTTCTTACTGTCTATGTTTTGAACCTTTCCTGTGAGACCGGTTTTAGATTCCGATGCTTCACATCAGGTTTACTGTATTCCTTGGACCTTCTTATTGACGACGAACACAGAAATTGCATCGGAATTAAATAGAAAATGCACAACGCCGCCTTAAGTACAAGAAAACTAACTCTTTTTCCTGTCTATGTTTTGAACCATTGCTGTGACACTAGTTAAAAATTCCGATGCTTCACTTCAGGTTTACTGTATCCAGCTGACCTTCTTATTGATGATGAAACACATAAATTACATCAAAATTAAATACAAAAGGCACAATGCCGACATAAGTACAAGATGACTGACTCATTCTACTGTCTATGTTTTGAACCATTCCTGTGACAACAGTTATAGATTCCGATGCTGCACATCCGGTTTACTGTATCCCTCTGACCGTCTTATTAACGATGAAACACAGAAATTGCATCGGAATTAAATACAAAAGGCACAATGCCGACTCAGGTACAAGAAGTCTGGCTCTTCTTACTGTCTATGTTTTGAACATTTCCTGTGAGCCCGGTTTAGATTCCGATGCTTCACTTCAGGTTTACTGTATCCCTGCGACCTTCTTATTGACGACGAAACACAGAAATTGCATCGGAATTAAATAGAAAAGGCACAATGCCGACTTATGTACAAGAAAAAGGACTCTTCTGAATATCTATGTTTTGAACCATTCCTGTGACACTAGTTATAGATTAAGACGCTCCACTACAGGTTTACTGTATCCAGCTGATCTTCTTATTGACGATGAAGCACAGAAATTGCATCGGAATTAAATACAAAAGACACAATGCCGACTTAACTACAAGAAGACTGACTCTTCTTACTGTCTATGTTTTGATACATTCCTGTGACACTAGTTATAGATTCCGATGTTTCACTTCAGTTTTACTGTATCCCTCTGACATTCTTATTGAAGATGAAACACAGAAATTGCATCGGAATTAAATACAAAAGCCCAATTCCAACTCAAGTACAAGTAGTCTGGCTCTTCTTACTGTCTGTGTTTTGAACCTTTCCTGTGAGACCGGTTTTAGCTTCCGATGCTTCACATCAGGTTTACTGTATCCCTTGGACGTTCTTATTGACGACGAACACAGAAATTGCATCGGAATTAAATAGAAAATGCACAATGACGACTTCAGTACAAGATGACTAACACTTTTTCCTGTCTATGATTTGAACCATTCCTGTGACACTAGTTATAGATTCCGATGCTTCACTTCAGGTTTACTGTGTCGCTCTGACCTTCTGATTGAAGATGAAACACAGAAATTGCATCGGAATTAAATACAAAAGGCACAATGCCGACTTAAGTACAAGAAGACTGACTCTTCTTACTGTCTATGTTTTGAACCATTCCTGTGACACTAGTTTCGGATTCCGATGCTTCACTTCAGGTTTACTGTATCCCTTGGGCGTTCTTATTGACGACGAACACAGAAATTGCATGGGAATTAAATAGAAAATGCACAATGCCGACTTCAGTACAAGATAACTGACACTTTTTCCTGTCTATGTTTTGAACCATTCCTGTGACACTAGTTATAGATTCCGATGCTTCACTTCAGGTTTACTGTTTCCAGCTGACCTTCTTATTGACGATAAAACAAAGAAATTGCATCGGAATTAAATACAAAAGGCACAATGCCGACTTAAGTACAAGAAGACTGAATCTTCTTACTGTCTACGTTATGAACCATTCCTGTGACACTTTTTATAGATTCCGATGCTTCACTTCAGTTTTACTGTGTCCCTCTCCCCTTCTTACTGAAGATGAAACACAGAAATTGCATCGGAATTAAATACAAAATGCACAATGCCGACTTAAGTACAAGAAGACTGACTCTTCTTACTGTCTATGTTTTGAACCATTCCTGTGACACTAGTTTTAGATGCCGATGCTTCACTTCAGGTTTACTGTATCCCACCGACCGTCGTACTGACGATGAAACACAGAAATTGCATCAGAATTAAATACAAAAGGCACAATGCCGACTTAAGTACAAGAAGACTGACTCTTCTTACTCTCAATGTTTTGAACCTTTCCTGTGACACTAGGTATGGATTCCGATGTTTCACTTCAGGTTAACTGAATCCCTATGACCGTCGTACTGACGATGAAACACAGAAATTGCATCGGAATTAAATAGAAAAGGCACAATGCCGACTTAAGTAGAAGAAGACTGACTCTTCTTACTGACTATGTTTGAACATTTCCTGTGAGACCAGTATTAGATTCCGATGCTTCACTATATGTTTACCGTATCCCATGGACCTTCTTATTGACGATGAAACACAGAAATTGCTTCGGAATTAAATAGAAAAGGCACAATGCCGACTTATGTACAAGAAAAAGGACTCTTCTGAATATCTATGTTTTGAACCATTCCTGTGACACTAGTTATAGATTAAGACGCTCCACTACAGGTTTACTGTATCCAGCTGATCTTCTTATTGACGATGAAGCACAGAAATTGCATCGGAATTAAATACAAAAGACACAATGCCGACTTAACTACAAGAAGACTGACTCTTCTTACTGTCTATGTTTTGATACATTCCTGTGACACTAGTTATAGATTCCGATGTTTCACTTCAGTTTTACTGTATCCCTCTGACATTCTTATTGAAGATGAAACACAGAAATTGCATCGGAATTAAATACAAAAGGCCCAATTCCAACTCAAGTACAAGTAGTCTGGCTCTTCTTACTGTCTGTGTTTTGAACCTTTCCTGTGAGACCGGTTTTAGCTTCTGATGCTTCACATCAGGTTTACTGTATCCCTTGGACGTTCTTATTGACGACGAACACAGAAATTGCATCGGAATTAAATAGAAAATGCACAATGACGACTTCAGTACAAGATGACTAACACTTTTTCCTGTCTATGATTTGAACCATTCCTGTGACACTAGTTATAGATTCCAATGCTTCACTTCAGGTTTACTGTGTCGCTCTGACCTTCTGATTGAAGATGAAACACAGAAATTGCATCGGAATTAAATACAAAAGGCACAATGCCGACTTAAGTACAAGAAGACTGACTCTTCTTACTGTCTATGTTTTGAACCATTCCTGTGACACTAGTTTCGGATTCCGATGCTTCACTTCAGGTTTACTGTATCCCTTGGGCGTTCTTATTGACGACGAACACAGAAATTGCATGGGAATTAAATAGAAAATGCACAATGCCGACTTCAGTACAAGATAACTGACACTTTTTCCTGTCTATGTTTTGAACCATTCCTGTGACACTAGTTATAGATTCCGATGCTTCACTTCAGGTTTACTGTTTCCAGCTGACCTTCTTATTGACGATAAAACAAAGAAATTGCATCGGAATTAAATACAAAAGGCACAATGCCGACTTAAGTACAAGAAGACTGAATCTTCTTACTGTCTACGTTATGAACCATTCCTGTGACACTTTTTATAGATTCCGATGCTTCACTTCAGTTTTACTGTGTCCCTCTCCCCTTCTTACTGAAGATGAAACACAGAAATTGCATCGGAATTAAATACAAAATGCACAATGCCGACTTAAGTACAAGAAGACTGACTCTTCTTACTGTCTATGTTTTGAACCATTCCTGTGACACTAGTTTTAGATGCCGATGCTTCACTTCAGGTTTACTGTATCCCACCGACCGTCGTACTGACGATGAAACACAGAAATTGCATCAGAATTAAATACAAAAGGCACAATGCCGACTTAAGTACAAGAAGACTGACTCTTCTTACTCTCAATGTTTTGAACCATTCCTGTGACACTAGGTATGGATTCCGATGTTTCACTTCAGGTTAACTGAATCCCTATGACCGTCGTACTGACGATGAAACACAGAAATTGCATCGGAATTAAATAGAAAAGGCACAATGCCGACTTAAGTAGAAGAAGACTGACTCTTCTTACTGACTATGTTTGATCATTTCCTGTGAGACCAGTATTAGATTCCGATGCTTCACTATATGTTTACTGTATCCCATGGACCTTCTTATTGACGATGAAACACAGAAATTGCTTCGGAATTAAATACAAAAGGTACCATGCCGACTTAAGTTCAAGAAGCCTGACTCTTCATACTGTCTATGTTTTAACCATTCCTGTGACACTAGTTATGGATTCCAATGCCTCACTTCAGGTTTACTGTATCCCTTGGAACTTCTTATTGATGATGAAACACAGAAATTGCATCGGAATTAAATACAAAAGGCACAATGCCGACTTAAGTACAAGTAGACTGACTCTTCCTTCTGTCTATGATTTGAACCATTCCTGTGACACTAGTTATAGATTCCGATGCTTCACTTCAGGTTTACTGTATCCCTCTGACCTTCTTATGGACGATCAAACACAGGAAATTGATCGGAATTAAATACAAAAGGCACAATGCCGACTCAATTACAAGAAGTCCGGCTCTTCTTATTGTCTATGTTTTGAACCTCTCCTGTGACACCGGTTTTAGATTCCGGTGCTTCACTTCAGGTTTACTGTATTCCTTGGACCTTCTTATTGACGACGAAACACAGAAATTGCATCGGAATTAAATAGAAAATGCACAATTCCGACTTATGTACAAGAAAATGGACTCTTCTGAATATCTATGTTCTGAACCATTTCTGTTACACTAGTTATAGATTAAGACGCTTAACTTCAGGTTTACTGTATCCAGCTGACCTTCTTATTGACGATGAAACACAGAAATTGCATCGGAATTAAATACAAAAGGCACAATGCCGACTCAAGTACAAGAAGACTGACTCTTCTTACTGTCTATGTTTTGTTACATTCCTGTGACACTAGTTATAGATTCCGATGTTTCACTTCAGTTTCACTGTATCCCTCTGACATTCTTATTGACGATGAAACACAGAAATTGCATCGGAATTAAATACGAAAGGCACAATGCCGACTCAAGTACTAGAAGTCTGACTCTTCTTACTGTCTATGTTTTGAACCATTCCTGTGACACTAGTTATAGATTCCGATGCTTCACTTCAGGTTTACTGTATCCCTCTGACCGTCGTATTGACGATGAAACCCAGAAATTGCATCGGAGTTAAATACATAAGGCACAATGCCGACTCATGTACAAGAAGACTGGCTCTTCTTCCTGTCTATGTTTTGAACCATTCCTGTGCCACTAGTTATGGATTCCGATGCTTCTCTTCAGGTTTACTGTTTCCTGCTGACCTCTTTATTGACGATGAAACACAGAAATTGCATCGGAATTAAATACAAAAGGCACAATGCGGACTCAAGTACAAGAAGATTGACTCTTCATACCGTTTATGTTTTGAAACATTCCTGTGACACTAGTTACAGATTCTAATGCTTCACTTCAGGTTTACTGTATCCCTGTGACCTTCTTATTGACGATGAAACGCAGAAATTGCATCGGAATTAAATACAAAAGGCACAATGATGACTTAAGTACAAGAAAACTGACTCTTCGTTCTGTCTATGTCTTGAACCATTCCTGTGACACTAGTTATAGATTTCGATGGTTCACTTCAGTTTTACTGTATCCCTCTGACCGTCTTATTGACGATGAAACACAGAAATTGCATCGGAATTAAATTCAAAAGGCACAATTCCAACTCAAGTACAAGTAGTCTGGCTCTTCTTACTGTCTATGTTTTGAACCTTTCCTGTGAGACCGGTTTTAGATTCCGATGCTTCACATCAGGTTTACTGTATTCCTTGGACCTTCTTATTGACGACGAACACAGAAATTGCATCGGAATTAAATAGAAAATGCACAACGCCGACTTAAGTACAAGAAAACTAACTCTTTTTCCTGTCTATGTTTTGAACCATTCCTGTGACACTAGTTAAAGATTCCGATGCTTCACTTCAGGTTTACTGTATCCAGCTGACCTTCTTATTGACGATGAAACACAGAAATTACATCAAAATTAAATACAAAAGGCACAATGCCGACATAAGTACAAGAAGACTGACTCATTCTACTATCTATGTTTTGAACCATTCCTGTGACAATAGTTATAGATTCCGATGCTGCACATCCGGTTTACTGTATCCCTCTGACCGCCTCATTAACGATGAAACACAGAAATTGCATCGGAATTAAATACAAAAGGCACAATGCCGACTCAAGTACTAGAAGTCTGACTCTTCTTACTGTCTATGTTTTGAACCATTCCTGTGACACTAGTTATAGATTCCGATGCTTCACTTCAGGTTTACTGTATCCCTCTGACCGTCGTATTGACGATGAAACACAGAAATTGCATCGGAATTAAATACAAAAGGCACATTGCGGTCTCAAGTACAAGAAGATTGACTCTTCTTACCGTTTATGTTTTGAAACATTCCTGTGACACTAGTTACAGATTCTAATGCTTCACTTCAGGTTTACTGTATCCCTGTGACCTTCTTATTGACGATGAAACGCAGAAATTGCATCGGAATTAAATACAAAAGGCACAATGATGACTTAAGTACAAGAAAACAGACTCTTCGTTCTCTCTATGTCTTGAACCATTCCTGTGACACTAGTTATAGATTTCGATGGTTCACTTCAGTTTTACTGTATCCCTCTGACCGTCTTATTGACGATGAAACACAGAAATTGCATCGGAATTAAATACAAAAGGCCCAATTCCAACTCAAGTACAAGTAGTCTGGCTTTTCTTACTGTCTATGTTTTGAACCTTTCCTGTGAGACCGGTCTTAGATTCCGATGCTTCACATCAGGTTTACTGTATTCCTTGGACCTTCTTATTGACGACGAACACAGAAATTGCATCGGAATTAAATAGAAAATGCACAACGCCGACTTAAGTACAAGAAAACTACCTCTTTTTCCTGTCTATGTTTTGAACCATTCCTGTGACACTAGTTAAAGATTCCGATGCTTCACTTCAGGTTTACTGTATCCAGCTGACCTTCTTATTGACGATGAAACACAGAAATTACATCAAAATTAAATACAAAAGGCACAATGCCGACATAAGTACAAGAAGACTGACTCATTCTACTGTCTATGTTTTGAACCATTCCTGTGACAATAGTTATAGATTCCGATGCTGCACATCCGGTTTACTGTATCCCTCTGACCGCCTTATTAACGATGAAACACAGAAATTGCATCGGAATTAAATACAAAAGGCACAATGCCGACTCAGGTACAAGAAGTCTGGCTCTTCTTACTTTCTATGTTTTGAACCTATCCTGTGAGACCGGTTTAGATTCCGATGCTTCACTTCAGGTTTACTGTATCCCTGCGACCTTCTTATTGACGACGAAACACAGAACTTGCATCGGAATTAAATAGAAAAGGCACAATACCGACTTATGTACAAGAAAAAGGACTCTTCTGAATATCTATGTTTTGAACCATTCCTGTGACACTAGTTATAGATTAAGACGCTTCACTTCAGGTTTACTGTATCCAGCTGATCTTCTTATTGACGATGAAACACAGAAATTGCATCGGAATTAAATATAAAAGGCACAATGCCGACTTAACTACAAGAAGACTGACTCTTCTTACTGTCTATGTTTTGATACATTCCTGTGACACTAGTTATAGATTCCGATGTTTCACTTCAGTTTTACTGTATCCCTCTGACATTCTTATTGACGATGAAACACAGAAATTGCATCGGAATTAAATACAAAAGGCCCAATTCCAACTCAAGTACAAGTAGTCTGGCTCTTCTTACTGTCTATGTTTTGAACCTTTCCTGTGAGACCGGTTTTAGATTCCGATGCTTCTCATCAGGTTTACTGTATCCCTCGGACGTTCTTACTGACGACGAACACAGAAATCGTATCGGAATTAAATACAAATGGCACAATGCCGACTAAAGTAAAGAAGACTGAATCTTGTTACTGTCTATGTTATGAACCATTCCTGTGACACTAGTCATAGGTTCCGATGCTTCACTTCAGTTTTACTGTATCCCTTTCACCTTCTCGTTGAAGATGAAACACAGAAATTGCATCGGAATTAAATACAAAAGGCACAATGCCGACTCCCGTACAAGAAGATTGACTCTTCTTCGTGTCTATGTTTTGAACCATTCCTGTGACACTAGTCATAGATTCCGATCCTTCACTTCAGTTTTACTGTATCCCTGTGACCTTCGTATTGACGATGAAACACAGAAATTGCATCGGAATTATATACAAAAGGCACAATGCCGACTTAAGTGCAAGAAAAGTGACTCTTCTTACTGTCTATGTTTTGAACCATTCCTGTGACACTAGTTAATGATTCCGATGCTTCACTTCAGGTTTACTGTATCCCACCGACCGTCGTACTGACGATGAAACACAGAAGTTGCATCGGAATTAAATACAAAAGGCACAATGCCGACTTAAGTACAAGAAGACTGACTCTTCTTACTGTCTATGTTTTGAACCATTCCTGTGACACTAGTTATAGATTCCGAGGTTTCACTTCAGGTTTACTGTATCCCTCTGACCGTCGTACAGACGATGAAACACAGAAATTGCATCGGAATTAAATACAAAAGGCTCAATGCCGACTTAAGTACAAGAAGACTGGCTCTTCTTACTGTCTATGTTTTGAACCATTCCTATGACACTAGTTATAGAATCCGATGCTGCACTTCATGTTTACTGTATCCCTGTGACCGTCTTATTGACGATCAAACACAGAAAATTGATCGGAACTAAATACAAAAGGCACAATGCCGACTCAAGTACAAGAAGACTGACTCTTCCTACTGTTTTGCTTTGAACCATTCATGTGACACAAGTTATAGATTCCGATGCTTCACTTCAGTTTTACTGTATCCCTCTGACCTTCTTATTGAAGATGAAACACAGAAATTGCATCGGAATTAAATACAAAAGACACAATAATGAATAAAGTACAAGAAGTCCGGCTCCTCTTACAGTCTATGTTTTGAACCTCTCCTGTGACACCGGTTTTAGTTTCAGATGCTTCACTTCAGGTTTACAGTATTCCTTGGACCTTGTTATTGACGACGAACACAGAAATTGCATCGGAATTATATAGAAAATGCACAGCGCCGACATAAGTAAAAGAAAACTGACTCATTTTCCTGTCTATGTTTTGAACCATTCCTGTGACACTAGTTACAGATTCCGATGCTTCACTTCAGGTTTACTGTATCCAACTGACCTTTTTATTGACGATGAAACACAGAAATTGCATCAAAATTAAATACAAAAGGCACAATGCCGACATAAGTACAAGAGGACTGACTCTTTTTACTGTCTATGTATTGAACCACTCCTGTGACACTAGTTATAGATTCCGATGCTGCACTTCAGGTTTACTGTATCCCACTGACCGTCTTATTAACGATGAAACACAGAAATTGCATGGGAAATAAATACAAAAGGCACAATGCCGACTCAGGTACAAGCAGTCTGGCTCTTCTTACTGTCTATGTTTTGAACCTTTCCTGTGAGACCGGTTTTGATTCCGATGCTTCACTTCAAGTTTACTGTATCCCTTGGACCTTCTTATTAACGACGAAGCACAGAAATTGCATCGGAATTAAAAAGAAAAGGCACAATGCCGACTTAAGTACAAGATAAAAGACTCTTCTTAATATCTATGTTTTGAACCATTCCTGTGACACTAGTTATAGATTCCGATGCTTCACTTCAGTTTTACTGTATCCCTCTCCCCTTCTTACTGAAGATAAAACACAGAAATTGCATCGGAATTAAATACAAAAGGCACAATGCCGATTTAAGTACAAGAAGACTGACTCTTCTTACTGTCAATGTTTTGAACCATTCCTGTGACACTAGTTTTGGATTCCGAAGCTTCACTTCAGGTTTACTGTATCCCTTGGGCGTTCTTATTGACGACGAACACAGAAATTGCATGGGAATTAAATAGAAAATGCACAATGCCGACTTCAGTACAAGATAACTGACACTTTTTCCTGTCTATGCTTTGAACCATTCCTGTGACACTAGTTATAGATTCCGATGCTTCACTTCAGGTTTACTGTTTCCAGCTGACCTTCTTATTGACGATGAAACAAAGAAAATGCATCGGAATTAAATACAAAAGGCACAATGCCGACTTAAGTACAAGAAGACTGAATCTTCTTACTGTCTACGTTATGAACCATTCCTGTGAGACTAGTTCTAGATTCCGATGCTTCACTTCAGTTTTACTGTGTCCCTCTCCCCTTCTTACTGAAGATGAAACACAGAAATTGCATCGGAATTAAATACAAAATGAACAATGCCGACTTAAGTACAAGAAGACTGACTCTTCTTACTGTCTATGTTTTGAACCATTCCTGTGACACTAGGTATGGATTCCATTGCTTCACTTCAGGTTTACTGTATCCCACCGACCGTCGTACTGACGAAGAAACACAGAAATTGCATCAGAATTAAATACAAAATGCACAATGCCGACTTAAGTACAAGAAGACTGACTCTTCTTACTCTCAATGTTTTGAACCATTCCTGTGCCATTAGGTATAGATTCCGATGTTTCACTTCAGGTTAACTGAATCCCTATGACCGTCGTACTGACGATGAAACACAGAAATTGCATCGGAATTAAATAGAAAAGGCACAATGCCGACTTAAGTAGAAGAAGACTGACTCTTCTTACTGACTATGTTTGAAAATTTCCTGTGAGACCAGTATTAGATTCCGATGCTTCACTATATGTTTACTGTATCCCATGGACCTTCATATTGACGATGAAACACAGAAATTGCTTCGGAATTAAATACAAAAGGCACCATGCCGACTTAAGTTCAAGAAGCCTGACTCTTCATACTATCTATGTTTTGAACCATTCCTGTGACACTAGTTATGGATTCCAATGCCTCACTTCAGGTTTACTGTATCCCTTGGAACTTCTTATTGATGATGAAACACAGAAATTGCATCGGAATTAAATACAAAAGGCACAATGCCGACTTAAGTACAAGTAGACTGACTCTTCCTTCTGTCTATGATTTGAACCATTCCTGTGACACTAGTTATAGATTCCGATGCTTCACTTCAGGTTTACTGTATCCCTCTGACCTTCTTATGGACGATCAAACACAGAAAATTGATCGGAATTAAATACAAAAGGCACAATGCCGACTCACGTACAATTAGACTGGCTCTTCTTACTGTCTATGATTTGAACCATTCCTATGACACTAGTTATAGATTCCGATGCTACACTTCAGGTTTACTGTATCCAGCTGACCTTCTTATTGACGATGAAACACAGAAATTGCATCGGAATTAAATACAAAAGGCACAATGCCGACTCAATTACAAGAAGTCCGGCTCCTCTTACTATCTATCTTTTGAACCTCTCCTGTGACACCGGTTTTAGATTCCAGTGCTTCACTTCAGGTTTACTGTATTCCTTGGACCTTGTTATTGACGACGAACACAGAAATTGCATCGGAATGAAATGGAAAATGCACAACGCCGACATAAGAACAGGAAAACTGACTCTTTTTCCTGTCTATGTTTTGAACCATTCCTGTGACACCAGATAAAGATTCTGATGCTTCACTTCAGGTTTACTGTATCCTGCTGACCTTCTTATTGACGATGGAACACAGAAATTACATCGGAATTAAATACAAAAGGCACAATGCCGACTCAGGTACAAGAAGTGTGGCTCTTCTTACTGTCTATGTTTTGAACCTTTCCTGTGAGACCGGTTTAGATTCCGATGCTACACTTCAGGTTTACTGTATCCCTGGGACCTTCTTATTGACGACGAAACACAGAATTTGCATCGGAATTAAATAGAAAAGGCACAATGCCGACTTAAGTACAAGAAAAATGACTCTTCTGAATAAAAATGTTTTGAACCATTCCTGTGACACTAGTTATAGATTCCGATGCTTCACTCCAGATTTACTGTATCCCTCTGACCTTCTTATTGACGATGAAACACAGAAATTGCATCGGAATTAAATACAAAAGGCACAATGCTGACTCAAGTACTAGAAGACTGACTCTTCTTACTGTCTATGTTTTGAACCATTCCTGTGACACTAGTTATAGATTCCGATGCTTCACTTCAGGTTTACTGTATCCCTGGGACCTTCTTATTGACGACGAAACACAGAAATTGCATCGGAATTAAATAGAAAATGCACAATGCCACTTCAGTACGAGATAACTGACAATTTTTCCTGCCTATGAATTGAACCATTCCTGTGACACTAGTTATAGATTCCGATGCTTCACTTCAGGTTTACTGTATCCCTGTGACCTTCTTATTGACGATGGAACACAGAAAATGCATCGGCATTAAATACAAAAGTCACAATGATGACTAAAGTAAAAGAAAAGTGACTCTTCTTACTGTCTATGTTTTGAACCATTCCTGTGACACTAGTTATACATTCCGATGCTTCACTTCAGTTTTACTGTATCCCTCTGACCGTCTTATTGACGATGAGACACAGAAATTGCATCGGAATTAAATACAAAAGGCACAATGCCGACTTAAGTACAAGAGGACCGAATCTTCTTAACGTCTATGTTTTGAACCTCTCCTGTGACACCGGTTTTAGATTCCGGTGCTTCACTTCAGGTTTACTGTATTCCTTGGACCTTCTTATTGACGACGAACACCGAAATTGCATCGGAATGAAATAGAAAATGCACAACGCCGACATAAGTACAAGAAAACTGACTCTTTTTCCTGTCTATGTTTTGAACCATTCCTGTGACACTAGATAAAGATTCCGATGCTTCACTTCAGGTTTACTGTATCCTGCTGACCTTCTTATTGACGATGAAACACAGAAATTACATCAAAATTAAATACAAAATTCACAATGCCGACTCAGGTACAAGAAGTGTGGCTCTTCTTACTGTCTATGTTTTGAACCTATCCTGTTAGACCGGTTTAGATTCCGATGCTTCACTTCAGGTTTACTGTATCCCTGGGACCTTCTTATTGACGACGAAACACAGAATTTGCATCGGAATTAAATAGAAAAGGCACAATGCCGACTTAAGTACAAGAAAAAGGACTCTTCTGAATATCAATGTTTTGAACCATTCCTGTGACACTAGTTATAGATTCCGATGCTTCACTTCAGGTTTACTGTATCCAGCTGACCTTCTTATTGACGATTAAACATAGAAATTGCATCGGAATTAAATACAAAAGGCACAATGCCGACTTAAGTACAAGAAGACTGACTCTTCTTACTGTCTATGTTTTGATACATTCCTGAGTCACTAGTTATAGATTCCGATGCTTCACTTTAGTTTTACTGTATCCCTCTGACCTTCTTATTGACGATGAAACACAGAAATTGCATCGGAAATAAATACAAAAGGCACAATGCCGACTCAAGTACTAGAAGACTGACTCTTCTTACTGTCCATGTTTTGAACCATTCCTGTGACACTAGTTAGAGATTCCGATGCTTCGCTTCAGGTTTACTGTATCCCTGGGACCTTCTTATTGACGACGAAACACAGAAATTGCATCGGAATTAAATAGAAAATGCACAATGCCACTTCAGTACAAGATAACTGACAATTTTTCCTGTCTATGATCTGAACCATTCCTGTGACACTAGTTATAGATTCCGATGCTTCAATTCAGGTTTACTGTTTCCAGCTAATCTTGTTATTGACGATGAAACACAGAAATTGCATCGGAATTAAATACAAAAGGCACAATGCCGACTTAAGTACAAGAAGACTGAATCTTCTTACTGTCTATGTTATGAACCATTCCTGTGACACTAGTTATAGATTCCGATTCTTCACTTCAGTTTTACTGTATCCCTCTCACCTTCTTATTGAAGATGAAACACAGAAATTGCATCGGAATTAAATACAATAGGCACAATGTCGACTCATGTACAAGAAGACTGACTCTTTTTTCTGTCTATGTTTTGAACCATTCCTTTGACACTAGTCATAGATTCCGATGCTTCGCTTCAGTTTTACTGTATCCCTGTGACCTTCTTATTGACGATGAAACACAGAAATTGCATCGGCATTAAATACAAAAGGCACAATGATAACTTAAGTACAAGAAAAGTGACTCTTCTTACTGTCTATGTTTTGAACCATTCCTGTGACACTAGTTATACATTCCGATGCTTCACTTCAGTTTTGCTATATCCCTCTGACCGTCCTATTGACGATGAGACACAGAAATTGCATCGGAATTAAATACAAAAGGCACAATGCCGACTTAAGTACAAGAAGACTGACTCTACTTACTGACTATGTTTGAACATTTCCTGTGAGACCAGTATTAGATTCCGATGCTTCACTATATGTTTACTGTATCCCATGGACCTTCTTAATGACGATGAAACACAGAAATTGCATCGGAATTAAATACAAAAGGCACCATGCATACTTAAGTACAAGAGACTGACTCTTCATACTGACTATGCTTTGAACCATTCCTGTGACACTAGTTATAGATTCCGATGCCTCAATTCAGGTTTACTGTATCCCATGGACCTTCTTATTGATGATGAAACACCGAAATTGCATCGGAATTAAATACAAAAGGCACAATGCCGACTTAAGTACAAGAAGGCTGACTCTTCCTACTGTCTATGTTTTGAACCATTCATGTGACACTAGTTATAGATTCCGATGCCTCGCTTCAGGTTTACTGTATCCCTTGGACCTTCTTATTGACGATGAGACACAGAAATTGCATCGGAATTAAATACAAAAGGCACAATGACGACTTAAGTACAAGAAGCCTGACTCTTCCTACCGTCTATGATTTGAACCACTCCTGTGAGACTAGTGTTAGATTCCGATGCTTCACTACAGGTTTACTGTATCCCTCTGACCGTCTTATTGACGATGAAACACAGAAATTGCATCGGAATTAAATATAAAAGGCACAATGCCGACTTAAGTACAAGAAGACTGACTCTACCTACTGTCTATGCTTTGAACCATTCCTGTGACACTAGTTATAGAATCCGATGCATCACTTCAGGTTTACTGTATCCCTCTGACCTTCTTATTGACGATGAAACACAGAAATTGCATCGCAATTAAATACAAAAGGCACAATGTCGACTCATTTACAAGAAGACTGACTCTTTTTTCTGTCTATGTTTTGAACCATTCCTTTGACACTAGTTATAGATTCCGATGCCTCGCTTCAGGTTTACTGTATCCCTTGGACCTTCTTATTGACGATGAGACACAGACATTGCATCGGAATTAAATACAAAAGGCACAATGCCGACTTAAGTACAAGAGGACCGACTCTTCTTAACGTCTATGTTTTGAACCATTCCTGTGACACTAGTTATGGATTCCGATGCTTCACTTCAGGTTTACTGTATCCCTCTGACCGTAGTACTGACGATGAAATACAGAAATTGCATCCGAATTAAATACAAAAGGCACAATGCCGACTCAAGTACAAGTAGTCTAGCTCTTCTTACTGTCTATGTTTTGAACCTTTCCTGTGACACCGGTTTTAGATTCCGATGCTTCACTTCAGGTTTACGGTATCCCTTGGACCTTCTTATTGGTGACGAACGCACAAATTGCATCGGAATTAAATAGGAAATGCACAATGCCGACTTCAGTATAAGATAACTGACTCTTTTTCCAGTCTATGTTTTGAACCATTCCTGTGACACTAGTTATGGATTCCGATACTTCTCTACAGGTTTGCTGTTTCCAGCTGACCTTCTTATTGACGATGAAACACAGGAATTGCATCGGAATTAAACACAAAAGGCACAATGCTGACTCAAGTACAAGAAGATTGACTCTTCTTACCGTTTATGTTTTGAACCATTCCTGTGACACTAGTTATAGATTCTGATGCTTCACTTCAGGTTTACTGTATCCCTCTGACATTCTTATTGACGATGAAACACAGAAATTCCATCGGAATTAAATACAAAAGGCACAATGCCGACTTAAGTACAAGAAAACTGACTCTTCCTACTGTCGATGTTTTGAACCATTCCTGTGACACTAGTTATAGATTCCGATGCTACACTTCAGTTTTACTGTATCCCTCGGACCTTCTTATTGACGACGAACGCAGAAATTGCATCGGAATTAAATAGAAAATGCACAATGCCAACTTCAGTACAAGATAATTGACTCTTTTTCCTGTGTATGTTTTGAACCATTCCTGTGACACTAGTTATGGATTCCGATGCTTCACTTCAGGTTTAGTGTATCCAGCTGACCTTGTTATTGACGATGAAACATAGAAATTGCATCGAAATTAAATACAAAAGGCACAAAGCCGGCTCAGGTACAAGAAGTCTGGCTCTTCTTACTGTCTATGTTTTGAACCTTTCCTGTGACACCGGTTTTACATTCCGATGCTTCACTTCAGGTTTACTGTATCCCTTGGACCTTCTTATTGACGACGAAACACAGAAATTGCTTCGGAATTAAATACAAAAGGCACAATGCCGACTTAAGTACAAGAAGACTGACTCTTCTTACTGACTATGTTTTTAAAATTTCCTGTGAGACCAGTATTAGATTCCGATGCTTCACTATATGTTACTTTATCCCATGGACCTTCTTATTGACGATGAAACACAGAAATTGCATCGGAATTAAATACAAAAGGCACCATGCCGACTTAAGTACAAGAAGACTGACTCTTTTCACAGACTATTTTTTGAACCATTCCTGTGACACTAGTAATAGATTCCGATGCCTCACTTCAGGTTTACTGTATCCCTTGGACCTTCTTATTAATGATGAATCACAGAAATTGCATCGGAATTAATTACAAAAGGCACAATGCCGACTTAAGTACAAGAAGACTGACTCTTCCCACTGTCTATGTTTTGAACCATTCCTGTGACACTAGTTATAGATTGCGATGCCTCTCTTCAGGTTTACTGTATCCCTTGGAACTTCTTATTAACGATGAAACACAGAAATTGCATCGGAATTAAATACAAAAGGCACAATGACGACTTAAGTACAAGAAGACTGACACTTCCTACTGTCTGTGATATGGACAACTCCTGTGACACTAGTGTTAGATTCCGATGCTTCACTTCAGGTTTACTGTATCCCTCTGACCGTCTTATTGACTATGAAACACAGAAATTGCATCGGAATTAAATACAAGAGGCACAATGCCGACTTAATTACATGAAAACTGACGCTTCCTACCGTCTATGTATTGAACCATTCCTGTGACACTAGTTACAGATACCGATGCTTCACTTCAGTTTAACTGTATCCCTCTGACCGTCTTATTGACGATGAAACACGGAAATTGCATCGGAATTAAATACAAAAGGCACAATGCCGACTCAAGTACAAGTAGTTTGGCTCTTCTTACTGTCTATGTTTTGAACCTTTCCTGTGACACCAGTATTACATTCCGATGCTTCACTTCAGGTTTACTGTATCCCTTGGACCTTCTTATTGACGACGAACGCAGAAATGGCATCGGAATTAAATAGAAAATGCACAATGCCGACTTCAGTACAAGATAACTGACTCTTTTTCCAGTCTATGTTTTGAACCATTCCTATGAAACTAGTTATGGATTCCGATGCTTCTCTTCAGGTTTACTGTTTCCAGCTGACCTTCTTATTGACGATGAAACACAGAAATTGCATCGGAATTAAATACAAAAGGCACAATGCCGTCTCAAGTACAAGAAGATTGACTCTTCTTACCGTTTATGTTTTGAACCATTCCTGTGACACTAGTTAAAGATTCTGGTGCTTCACTTCAGGTTTACTGTATCCCTCTGACCTTCTTATTGACGATGAAACACAGAAATTCCATGGGAATTAAATACAAAAGGCACAATGCCGACTTAAGTACAAGAAGACTGAATCTTCTTACTGTCTATGTTTTGAACCATTCCTCTGACACTAGTTATAGATTCCGATGCTTCACTTCAGGTTTACTGTATCCCTCTTACCTTCGTATTGACGATGAAACACAGAAATTGCATCGGAATTAAATAGAAAAGGCACAATGCCGACTTAAGTACAAGAAGACTGACTCTTCTTACTGACTATGTTTTGAACATTTCCTGGGAGACCAGTATTAGATTCAGATGCTTCACTATATGTTTACTGTATCCCATGAACCTTCTTATTGACGATGAAACACAGAAATTGCATCGGAATTAAATACAAAAGGCACCACGCCGACTTAAGAACAAGAAGACTGACTCTTCTTACAGACTATGTTTTGAACCATTCCTGTGACAGTAGTTATAGATTCCGATGCTTCACTTCAGGTTTACTGTATCCCTCTGACCTTCTTATTGACGATGAAACACAGAAATTGCATCGGAATTAAATACAAAAGGCACAATGCCGACTAAAGTACATGAAAACTGACTCTTCCTACTGTCTATGTTTTGAACCATTCCTGCGACACTAGTTATAGATTCCGATGCTTCTCTTCAGTTTTACTGTATCCCTCTGACCGACTTATTGACGATGAAACACGGAAATTGCATCGGAATTAAATACAAAAGGCACAATGCCGACTCAAGTACAAGTAGTCTGGCTCTTCTTACTGTCTATGTTTTGAACCTTTCCTGTGACACCGGTTTTAGATTCCGATGCTTCACTTCAGGTTTACTGTATCCCTCTGACCTTCTTATTGACGATGAAACACAGAAATTGCATCGGAATTAAATACAAAAGGCACAATGCCGACTTCAGTACAAGATAACTGACTCTTTTTCCAGTCTATGTTTTGAACCATTCCTGTGACACTAGTTATGGATTCCGATGCTTCTCTTCAGGTTTGCTGTTTTCAGCTGACCTTCTTATTGACGATGAAACACAGAAATTGCATCGAATTAAATACAAAAGGCACATTGCCGACTCAAGTGCAAGAAGATTGACTCTTCTTACCGTTTATGTTTTGAACCATTCCTGTGACACTAGTTATAGATTCTGATGCTTCACTTCAGGTTTACTGTATCCCTATGACCTTCTTATGACGATGAAACACAGAAATTCCATCGGAATTAAATAGAGAAGGCACAATGCCGACTTAAGTACAAGAAGTCTGACTCTTCTTACTGACTATGTTTTGAACATTTCCTGTGAGACCAGCATTAGATTCCGATGCTTCACTATATGTTTACTGTATCCCATGGACCTTCTTATTGACGATGAAACACAGAAATTGATTCGGAATTAAATACAAAATGCACCATGCCGACTTAAGTACAAGAAGACTGACTCCTCTTACAGACTATGTTCTGAACCATTCCTGTGACACTAGTTATAGATTTCGATGCCTCACTTCAGGTTTACTGTATCCCTTGGACCTTCTTATTGATGATGAAACACAGAAATTGCATCGGAATTAAATACAAAAGGCATAATGCCGACTTAAGTACAAGAAGACTGACTCTACCTACTGCCTATGTTTTGAACCATTCCTGTGACACTAGTTTTAGATTCCGTTGCTTCACTTCAGGTTTACTGTATCCCTCTGACCTTCTTATTGACAATGAAACACAGAAATTGCATCGGAATTAAATACAAAAGGCACAATGCCGACTTAAGTACAAGAAAACTGACTCTTCCTACTGTCTATGTTTTGAACCATTCCTGTGACACTAGTTATAGATTCCGATGCTACACTTCTGTTTTACTGTATCCCTTGGACCTTCTTATTGACGACGAACGCAGAAAATGCATCGGAATTAAATAGAAATTGCACAATGCCGACTTCAGTACAAGATAATTGACTCTTCTTCCTGTGTATGTTTTGAACCATTCCTGTGACACTAGTTATGGATTCAGATGCTTCACTTCAGGTTTAGTGTATCCAGCTGACCTTCTTATTGACGATGAAACATAGAAATTGCATCGAAACTAAATACAAAAGGCACAAAGCCGGCTCAGGTACAAGAAGTCTGGCTCTTCTTACTGTCTATGTTTTGAACCTTTCCTGTGACACTGGTTTTACATTCCGATGCTTCACTTCAGGTTTACTGTATCCCTTGGACCTTCTTTTTGACGACGAAACACAGAAATTGCTTCGGAATTAAATAGAAAAGGCACAATGCCGTGTTAAGTACAAGAAAAAAGACTCTTCTTAACATCTATGATTTGAACCATTCCTGTGACATTAGTTATGGATTCTGATGCTTCACTTCATGTTTACTGTATCCAGCTTACCTTCTTATTGACGATGAAACACAGAAATTGTATCGGAATTAAATACAAAAGGCACAATGCCGACTTAAGTACAAGAAGACTGAATCTTCTTACTGTCTATGTTTTGAACCATTCCTGTGACACTAGGTATAGATTCCGATGCTTCACTTCAGTTTTACTGTATCCCTCTGACCTTCTTATTGACGATGAAACACAGAAATTGCATTGGAATTAAATACAAAAGGCACAATGCGGACTTAAGTACAAGAAGACTGACTCTCCTTATTGTCTATGATTTGAACCATTCCTGTGACACTAGTGTTAGATTCCGATGCTTTACTTCAGGTTTACTGTATCCCTCTGACCGTCTTATTGACGATGAAACACAGAAATTGCATCGGAATTAAATAGAAAAGGCACAATGCCAACTTAAGTACAAGAAGACTGAATCTACCTACTGTCTATGGTTTGAACAATTCCTGTGACACTAGTTATAGTTTCCGATGCTTCACTTCAGGTTTACTGTATCCCTCTGACCTTATTATTGTCGATGAAACACAGAAATTGCATCGGAATTAAATACAAAATGCTCAAAGCCGACTTAAGTACAAGAAAACTGACTCTTCTTACTGTCTATGTTTTGAACCATTCCTGTGACACTAGTTATGGATTCCGATGCTGCACTTCAGGATTCCTGTATCCAGCTCACCTTCTCATGGACAATGAGCCACAGAAATTGCATCGGAATTTAATACAAAAGGCACAATGCCGACTTAAGTACAAGAAGACTGACTCTTCCTACTGTCTATGTTTTGAACCATTCCTGTGACTCTAGTTATAGATTCCGATGCCTCACTTTAGGTTTACTGTATCCCTCTGACCGTCTTATTGACGATGAATCACAGAAATTGGATCGGAATTAAATACAAAAGGCATAATGCCGCCTCAGGTACAAGAAGTCTGGCTCTTCTTACTGTCTGTGTTTTGAGCCATTCCTGTGACACCGGTTTTACATTCCGATCCCTCACTTCAGGTTTACTGTATCCCTTGGACCTTCGTATTGACGACGAAACACAGAAATTGCATCGGAATTAAATAGAAAAGGCACAATGCCGACGTAAGTACAAGAAAAAAGACTATTCTTTTCATCTATGCTTTGAACCATTCCTGTGACTCTAGTTATAGATTCCGATGCTTCACTTCAGGTTTACTGTGTCCAGCTTACCTTCTTATTGACGATGAAACACAGAAATTGCATCGGAATTAAATACAAAAGGCACAATGCCGACTTAAGTACAAGAAGAATGACTCTTCATACTGACTATGTTTTGAACCATTCCTGTGACACTAGTTATAGATTCCGATGCCTCAATTCAGGTTTACTGTATCCCTTGGACATTCGTATTGATGATGAAACACAGAAATTGCATAGGAATTAAATACAATAGGCACAATGCCGACTTAAGTACAAGAAGACTGACGCTTCCTACTGTCTATGTTTGAACCATTCCTGTGACACTAGTTATAGATTCCGATGCCTCACTTCAGGTTTACTGTATCCCTTGGACCTTCTTATTGATGATGAAACACAGAAATTGCATCGGAATTAAATACAAAAGGCATAATGCCGACTTAAGTACAAGAGGACTGACTCTTCCTACTGTCTATGTTTTGAACCACTCCTGTGACACTAGTTATAGATTCCGATGCCTCACTTCCGGTTTACTGTATCCCTTGGACTTTCTTATTGACGATGAAACACAGAAATTGCATCGGAATCAAATACAAAAGGCACAATGACGACTTAAGTACAAGAAGACTGACTCTTCCTACTGTCTATGATTTGAACAACTCCAGTGACACTAGTGTTAGATTCCGATGCTTCACTTCAGGTTTACTGTATCCCGCTGAACGTCTTATTGACGATGAAACACAGAAATTGCATCGGTATTAAATAGAAAACGCACAATGCCGACTTAAGTACAAGAAGACTGACTTTACCGACTGTCTATGTTTTGAACCTTTCCTGTGACACTAGTTATGGATTCCGATGCTTCACTTCAGGTTTACTGTATCCCTCTGACCTTCTTATTGACGATGAAACACAGAAATTGCATCGGAAGTAAATACAAAAGGCACAATGCCGACTTAAGTACATGAATATTGACTCTTCCTACT